>NW_027656173.1:0-147239 GCF_964235325.1 Thermobia domestica
TTTAGAAGAAATAGTTAACCCTCTCACGGCTGATGAGACCACGTGACACTCGTTGTAACTGGAAAATGTATGGCTTCAACCATTAATTTATTCAATTTTCTTAAAAACTTTCATATTTGGTATATATATGTTGTTAGGCAACTATTCAACAATATAGCTTATGTCATTCTACATATATATTATATTGTTAATCTTTGTTACTATATACTACATACTAGTCGCCATATCTCCCAAACTTATTTACATATTTTGACGAAATAAAGCTAAAATTGAAGAGGAAACCCCTCCACTTTGTCCTGTTGCGATAAGGGTCCTTTGCCCTTGAAGAAACATTAAAATTCCTCTTATAACGTTTGTTTCTCTTTTTTAGTTTTTTCAAAATTAAACAGATTCGATTCCATTATATGTGGCTTTGACACACCATACTGTGGTTAACGAATGATAAAAGAGGAATATGTTACTGTGCCATTCAGAAGTACATACAGGGCATTCGTTAATATATGCACTTTCTTCACATTTTGAAAACCAATTTATACTTTCTGTACTACAAAGCTGAATTTTGCATCACCCTGTATATTTTTTCGAAATCTCAACCAAATATGCTAACTAAATGTTCTACACATCATGATGGGAAAATAAATGCACAAATTACTACAAACTGCACAAGAAAATGAACGTAGTGCATGTTGCTTTAGAAGAAATAGTGAACCCTCTCACGGCTGATGAGACCACGTGACACTCGTTGTAACTGGAAAATGTATGGCTTCAACCACTAATTTCTTCAATTTTTTTAAAAAACTCTCCTATTTGATACATATATGTTGTTAGGCAACTATTCAACAATATAGCATATGTCATTCTACATATATATTATATTCTTATCCATTGTTACTATATACTACATACTATTCGCCATATCTCCCAAAGTTATTTACATATTTTGACGAAAGAAAGGTAAAATTGAAGAGGAAACCCCTCCATTTTGTCCTGTTGCGATAAGTGTCCTTTGCCCTTGAAGAAACGTTAAAATTTCTCTTATAACGTTTGTTTCTGTTTTTTAGTTTTTTCAAAATAAAACAGATTCGATTCCATTATATGTGGCTTTGACACACCATACTGTGGTTAACGAATGATAAAAGAGGAATATGTTACTGTGCCATTCAGAAGTACATACAGGGCATTCGTTAATATATGCACTTTCTTCACATTTTGAAAACCAAGTTAAACTTTCTGTACTACAAAGTTGAATTTTGCATCACCCTGTATATTTTTTACAAATCTCAACCAAATATGCTAACTAAATTTTCTACACATGATCATGGGAAACAAATGCACAAATTACTACAAACTGCACTAAAAGATGAACGTAGTACCTGTTTCTTTAGAAGAAATAGTTAACCCTCTCACGGCTGATGAGACCACGTGACACTCGTTGTAACTGGAAAATGTATGGCTTCAACCACTAATTTCTTCAATTTTTAAAAAACTTTCCTATTTGGTATATATATGTTGTTAGGCAACCATTCAACAATATAGCTTATGTCATTCTACATATATATTATGTTATTAATCATTGTTACTATATACTACATACTATTCGCCATATCTTCCAAACTTATTTACATATTTTGACGAAATAAAGCTAAAATTGAATAGGAAACTTCTCCACTTTGTCCTGTTGCGATAAGGGTCCTTTGCCCTTGAAGAAACGTTAAAATTTCTTTTATAAGGTATGTTTCTCTTTTTTAGTTTTTTCAAAATAAAACAGATTCGATTCCATTATATGTGGCTTTGACACACCATACTGTGGTTAACGAATGATAAAAGAGGAATATGTTACTGTGCCATTCAGAAGTACATACAGGGCATTCGCTAATATATGCACTTTCTTCACATTTTGAAAACCAATTTATACTTTCTGTACTACAAAGATGAATTTTGCATCACCCTGTATATTTTTTCGAAATCTCAACCAAATATGCTAACTAAATGTTCTACACATCATCATGGGAAACTAATGCACAAATTACTACAAACTGCACTAAAAAATGAACGTAGTACCTGTTGCTTTAGAAGAAATATTTAACCCTCTCACGGCTGATGAGACCACGTGACACTCGTTGTAACTGGAAAATATATGGCTTCAACCACTAATTTCTTCAATTTTTTTAAAAAAACTCTCCTATTTGGTATATATGTTGTTAGGCAACTATTCAACAATATATCATATGTCATTCTACATATATATTATATTGTTATCCATTGTTACTATACACTACATACTATTCGCCATATCCCCCAAACTTATTTACATATTTTGACGAAATAAAGCTAAAATTGACGAGGAAACCCCTCCACTTTGTCCTGTTGCGATAAAGGTCCTTTGCCCTTGAAGAAACGTTAAAATTTTCCTTATAACGTTTGTTTCTGTTTTTTAGTTTTTTCAAAATAAAACAGATTCGATTCCATTATATGTGGCTTTGACACACCATACTATGGTTAACGAATGATAAAAGAGGAATATGTTACTGCGCCATTCAGAAGTACATACAGGGCATTCGTTAATATATGCAATTTCTTCACATTTTGAAAACCAAGTTAAAATTTCTGTACTACAAAGTTGAATTTTGCATCACCCTGTATATTTTTTACAAATCTCAACCAAATATGCTAACTAAATTTTCTACACATCATCATGGGAAACTAATGCACAAATTACTACAAACTGCACTAAAAAATGAACGTAGTACCTGTTTCTTTAGAAGAAATAGTTAACCCTCTCACGGCTGATGAGACCACGTGACACTCGTTGTAACTGGAAAATGTATGGCTTCAACCATTAATTTTTTCAATTTTTTTAAAAACTTTCCTATTTGGTATATATATGTTGTTAGGCAACTATTCAACAATATAGCTTATGTCATTCTACATATATATTATATTGTTAATCTTTGTTACTATATACTACATACTAGTCGCCATGTCTCCCAAACTTATTTACATATTTTGACGAAATAAAGCTAAAATTGAAGAGGAAACCCCTCCACTTTGTCCTGTTGCGATAAGGGTCCTTTGCCCTTGAAGAAACATTAAAATTCCTCTTATAACGTTTGTTTCTCTTTTTTAGTTTTTTCAAAATAAAACAGATTCGATTCCATTATATGTGGCTTTGACACACCATACTGTGGTTAACGAATGATAAAAGAGGAATATGTTACTGTGCCATTCAGAAGTACATACAGGGCATTCGCTAATATATGCACTTTCTTCACATTTTGAAAACCAATTTATAATTTCTGTACTACAAAGATGAATTTTGCATCACCCTGTATATTTTTTCGAAATCTCAACCAAATATGCTAACTAAATGTTCTACACATCATCATGGGAAACTAATGCACAAATTACTACAAACTGCACTAAAAAATGAACGTAGTACCTGTTGCTTTAGAAGAAATATTTAACCCTCTCACGGCTGATGAGACCACGTGACACTCGTTGTAACTGGAAAATATATGGCTTCAACCACTAATTTCTTCATTTTTTTTAAAAAAACTCTCCTATTTGGTATATATGTTGTTAGGCAACTATTCAACAATATATCATATGTCATTCTACATATATATTATATTCTTATCCATTGTTACTATATACTACATACTATTCGCCATATCTCCCAAACTTATTTACATATTTTGACGAAATAAAGCTAAAATTGAAGAGGAAACCCCTCCACTTTGTCCTGTTGCGATAAGGGTCCTTTGCCCTTGAAGAAACGTTAAAATTTTCCTTATAACGTTTGTTTCTGTTTTTTAGTTTTTTCAAAATAAAACAGATTCGATTCCATTATATGTGGCTTTGACACACCATACTATGGTTAACGAATGATAAAAGAGGAATATGTTACTGTGCCATTCAGAAGTACATACAGGGCATTCGTTAATATATGCAATTTCTTCACATTTTGAAAACCAAGTTAAACTTTCTGTACTACAAAGCTGAATTTTGCATCACCCTGTATATTTTTTACAAATCTCAACCAAATATGCTAACTAAATGTCCTACACATCAGCATGGGAAACTAATGCATAAATTACTACAAACTGCACTAAAAAATGAACGTAGTACCTGTTGCTTTAGAAGAAATAGTGAACCCTCTCTCGGCTGATGAGACCACGTGACACTCGTTGTAACTGAAAAATGTATGGCTTCAACCACTAATTTCTTCAATTTTTTAAAAAAATTCTCCTATTTGGTACATATATGTTGTTAGGCAACTATTCAACAATATAGCATATGTCATTCTACATATATATTATATTCTTATCCATTGTTACTATATACTACATACTATTCGCCATATCTCCCAAAGTTATTTACATATTTTGACGAAATAAAGCTCAAATTGAAGGGCAAACCCATCCATTTTGTACGGTTGCGTTACAGGTCCTTTGTCCTTGAAGAAACATTAAAATTCCTCTTATAACGTTTGTTTTTTTTCTTTGGTTTTTTCAAAATAAAACAGATTCGATTCCATTATATGTGGCTTTGACACACCATACTATGGTTAACGAATGCTAAAAGAGGAATATGTTACTGTGCCATTCAGAAGTACATACAAGGCATTCGTTAATATATGCAATTTCTTCACATTTTGAAAACCAAGTTAAACTTTCTGTACTACAAAGCTGAATTTTGCATCACCCTGTATATTTTTTACAAATCTCAACCAAATATGCTAACTAAATGTCCTACACATCATCATGGGAAACTAATGCACAAATTACTACAAACTGCACTAAAAAATGAACGTAGTACCTGTTGCTTTAGAAGAAATAGTGAACCCTCTCTCGGCTGATGAGACCACGTGACACTCGTTGTAACTGGAAAATGTATGGCTTCAACCACTAATTTCTTCAATTTTTTAAAAAAATTCTCCTATTTGGTACATATATGTTGTTAGGCAACTATTCAACAATATAGCATATGTCATTCTACATATATATTATATTCTTATCCATTGTTACTATATACTACATACTATTCGCCATATCTCCCAAAGTTATTTACATATTTTGACGAAAGAAACGTAAAATTGAAGAGGAAACCCCTCCATTTTGTCCTGTAGCGATAAGTGTCCTTTGCCTTTGAAGAAACGTTAAAATTTCTCTTATAACGTTTGTTTCTGTTTTTTAGGTTTTTCAAAATAAAACAGATTCGATTCCATTATATGTGGCTTTGACACACCATACTATGGTTAACGAATGATAAAAGAGGAATATGTTACTGTGCCATTCAGAAGTACATACAGGGTATTCGTTAATATATGCAATTTCTTCACATTTTGAAAACGAAGTTAAACTTTCTGTACTACAAAGCTGAATTTTGCATCACCCTGTATATTTTTTACAAATCTCAACCAAATATGCTAACTAAATTTTCTACACATCATCATGGGAAACTAATGCACAAATTACTACAAACTGCACTAAAAAATGAACGTAGTACCTGTTGCTTTAGAAGAAATAGTTAACCCTCTCACGGCTGATGAGACCACGTGACACTCGTTGTAACTGGAAAATGTATGGCTTCAACCATTAATTTATTCAATTTTCTTAAAAACTTTCATATTTGGTATATATATGTTGTTAGGCAACTATTCAACAATATAGCTTATGTCATTCTACATATATATTATATTGTTAATCTTTGTTACTATATACTACATACTAGTCGCCATATCTCCCAAACTTATTTACATATTTTGACGAAATAAAGCTAAAATTGAAGAGGAAACCCCTCCACTTTGTCCTGTTGCGATAAGGGTCCTTTGCCCTTGAAGAAACATTAAAATTCCTCTTATAACGTTTGTTTCTCTTTTTTAGTTTTTTCAAAATTAAACAGATTCGATTCCATTATATGTGGCTTTGACACACCATACTGTGGTTAACGAATGATAAAAGAGGAATATGTTACTGTGCCATTCAGAAGTACATACAGGGCATTCGTTAATATATGCACTTTCTTCACATTTTGAAAACCAATTTATACTTTCTGTACTACAAAGCTGAATTTTGCATCACCCTGTATATTTTTTCGAAATCTCAACCAAATATGCTAACTAAATGTTCTACACATCATGATGGGAAAATAAATGCACAAATTACTACAAACTGCACAAGAAAATGAACGTAGTGCATGTTGCTTTAGAAGAAATAGTGAACCCTCTCACGGCTGATGAGACCACGTGACACTCGTTGTAACTGGAAAATGTATGGCTTCAACCACTAATTTCTTCAATTTTTTTTAAAAACTCTCCTATTTGATACATATATGTTGTTAGGCAACTATTCAACAATATAGCATATGTCATTCTACATATATATTATATTCTTATCCATTGTTACTATATACTACATACTATTCGCCATATCTCCCAAAGTTATTTACATATTTTGACGAAATAAAGCTCAAATTGAAGGGCAAACCAATCCATCTTGTACGGTTGCGTTACAGGTCCTTTGTGCTTGAAGAAACGTTAAAATTCCTCTTATAACGTTTGTTTCTGTTTTTTAGTTTTTTCAAAATAAAACAGATTCGATTCCATTATATGTGGCTTTGACACACCATACTGTGGTTAACGAATGATAAAAGAGGAATATGTTACTGTGCCATTCAGAAGTACATACAGGGCATTCGTTAATATATGCACTTTCTTCACATTTTGAAAACCAAGTTAAACTTTCTGTACTACAAAGTTGAATTTTGCATCACCCTGTATATTTTTTACAAATCTCAACCAAATATGCTAACTAAATTTTCTACACATCATCATGGGAAACTAATGCACAAATTACTACAAACTGCACTAAAAGATGAACGTAGTACCTGTTTCTTTAGAAGAAATAGTTAACCCTCTCACGGCTGATGAGACCACGTGACACTCGTTGTAACTGGAAAATGTATGGCTTCAACCACTAATTTCTTCAATTTTTAAAAAACTTTCCTATTTGGTATATATATGTTGTTAGGCAACCATTCAACAATATAGCTTATGTCATTCTACATATATATTATGTTATTAATCATTGTTACTATATACTACATACTATTCGCCATATCTTCCAAACTTATTTACATATTTTGACGAAATAAAGCTAAAATTGAATAGGAAACTTCTCCACTTTGTCCTGTTGCGATAAGGGTCCTTTGCCCTTGAAGAAACGTTAAAATTTCTTTTATAAGGTATGTTTCTCTTTTTTAGTTTTTTCAAAATAAAACAGATTCGATTCCATTATATGTGGCTTTGACACACCATACTGTGGTTAACGAATGATAAAAGAGGAATATGTTACTGTGCCATTCAGAAGTACATACAGGGCATTCGCTAATATATGCACTTTCTTCACATTTTGAAAACCAATTTATACTTTCTGTACTACAAAGATGAATTTTGCATCACCCTGTATATTTTTTCGAAATCTCAACCAAATATGCTAACTAAATGTTCTACACATCATCATGGGAAACTAATGCACAAATTACTACAAACTGCACTAAAAAATGAACGTAGTACCTGTTGCTTTAGAAGAAATATTTAACCCTCTCACGGCTGATGAGACCACGTGACACTCGTTGTAACTGGAAAATATATGGCTTCAACCACTAATTTCTTCAATTTTTTTAAAAAAACTCTCCTATTTGGTATATATGTTGTTAGGCAACTATTCAACAATATATCATATGTCATTCTACATATATATTATATTGTTATCCATTGTTACTATACACTACATACTATTCGCCATATCCCCCAAACTTATTTACATATTTTGACGAAATAAAGCTAAAATTGACGAGGAAACCCCTCCACTTTGTCCTGTTGCGATAAAGGTCCTTTGCCCTTGAAGAAACGTTAAAATTTTCCTTATAACGTTTGTTTCTGTTTTTTAGTTTTTTCAAAATAAAACAGATTCGATTCCATTATATGTGGCTTTGACACACCATACTATGGTTAACGAATGATAAAAGAGGAATATGTTACTGCGCCATTCAGAAGTACATACAGGGCATTCGTTAATATATGCAATTTCTTCACATTTTGAAAACCAAGTTAAAATTTCTGTACTACAAAGTTGAATTTTGCATCACCCTGTATATTTTTTACAAATCTCAACCAAATATGCTAACTAAATTTTCTACACATCATCATGGGAAACTAATGCACAAATTACTACAAACTGCACTAAAAAATGAACGTAGTACCTGTTTCTTTAGAAGAAATAGTTAACCCTCTCACGGCTGATGAGACCACGTGACACTCGTTGTAACTGGAAAATGTATGGCTTCAACCATTAATTTTTTCAATTTTTTTAAAAACTTTCCTATTTGGTATATATATGTTGTTAGGCAACTATTCAACAATATAGCTTATGTCATTCTACATATATATTATATTGTTAATCTTTGTTACTATATACTACATACTAGTCGCCATGTCTCCCAAACTTATTTACATATTTTGACGAAATAAAGCTAAAATTGAAGAGGAAACCCCTCCACTTTGTCCTGTTGCGATAAGGGTCCTTTGCCCTTGAAGAAACATTAAAATTCCTCTTATAACGTTTGTTTCTCTTTTTTAGTTTTTTCAAAATAAAACAGATTCGATTCCATTATATGTGGCTTTGACACACCATACTGTGGTTAACGAATGATAAAAGAGGAATATGTTACTGTGCCATTCAGAAGTACATACAGGGCATTCGTTAATATATGCACTTTCTTCACATTTTGAAAACCAATTTATACTTTCTGTACTACAAAGCTGAATTTTGCATCACCCTGTATATTTTTTCGAAATCTCAACCAAATATGCTAACTAAATGTTCTACACATCATGATGGGAAAATAAATGCACAAATTACTACAAACTGCACAAGAAAATGAACGTAGTGCCTGTTGCTTTAGAAGAAATAGTGAACCCTCTCACGGCTGATGAGACCACGTGACACTCGTTGTAACTGGAAAATGTATGGCTTCAACCACTAATTTCTTCAATTTTTTTTAAAAACTCTCCTATTTGATACATATATGTTGTTAGGCAACTATTCAACAATATAGCATATGTCATTCGACATATATATTATATTCTTATCCATTGTTACTATATACTACATACTATTCGCCATATCTCCCAAAGTTATTTACATATTTTGACGAAAGAAAGGTAAAATTGAAGAGGAAACCCCTCCATTTTGTCCTGTTGCGATAAGTGTCCTTTGCCCTTGAAGGAACGTTAAAATTTCTCTTATAACGTTTGTTTCTGTTTTTTAGTTTTTTCAAAATAAAACAGATTCGATTCCATTATATGTGGCTTTGACACACCATACTGTGGTTAACGAATGATAAAAGAGGAATATGTTACTGTGCCATTCAGAAGTACATACAGGGCATTCGTTAATATATGCACTTTCTTCACATTTTGAAAACCAAGTTAAACTTTCTGTACTACAAAGCTGAATTTTGCATCACCCTGTATATTTTTTACAAATCTCAACCAAATATGCTAACTAAATTTTCTACACATCATCATGGGAAACTAATGCACAAATTACTACAAACTGCACTAAAAGATGAACGTAGTACCTGTTTATTTAGAAGAAATAGTTAACCCTCTCACGGCTGATGAGACCACGTGACACTCGTTGTAACTGGAAAATGTATGGCTTCAACCACTAATTTCTTCAATTTTTAAAAAACTTTCCTATTTGGTATATATATGTTGTTAGGCAACTATTCAACAATATAGCATATGTCATTCTACATATATATTATGTTATTAATCATTGTTACTATATACTACATACTATTCGCCATATCTTCCAAACTTATTTACATATTTTGACGAAATAAAGCTAAAATTGAATAGGAAACTTCTCCACTTTGTCCTGTTGCGATAAGGGTCCTTTGCCCTTGAAGAAACGTTAAAATTTCTTTTATAAGGTATGTTTCTGTTTTTTAGTTTTTTCAAAATAAAACAGATTCGATTCCATTATATGTGGCTTTGACACACCATACTGTGGTTAACGAATGATAAAAGAGGAATATGTTACTGTGCCATTCAGAAGTACATACAGGGCATTCGCTAATATATGCACTTTCTTCACATTTTGAAAACCAATTTATACTTTCTGTACTACAAAGATGAATTTTGCATCACCCTGTATATTTTTTCGAAATCTCAACCAAATATGCTAACTAAATGTTCTACACATCATCATGGGAAACTAATGCACAAATTACTACAAACTGCACTAAAAAATGAACGTAGTACCTGTTGCTTTAGAAGAAATATTTAACCCTCTCACGGCTGATGAGACCACGTGACACTCGTTGTAACTGGAAAATATATGGCTTCAACCACTAATTTCTTCAATTTTTTTAAAAAAACTCTCCTATTTGGTATATATGTTGTTAGGCAACTATTCAACAATATATCATATGTCATTCTACATATATATTATATTGTTATCCATTGTTACTATATACTACATACTATTCGCCATATCTCCCAAACTTATTTACATATTTTGACGAAATAAAGCTAAAATTGACGAGGAAACCCCTCCACTTTGTATGGTTGCGATAAGGGTCCTTTGCCCTTGAAGAAACGTTAAAATTTTCCTTATAACGTTTGTTTCTGTTTTTTAGTTTTTTCAAAATAAAACAGATTCGATTCCATTATATGTGGCTTTGAGACACCATACTATGGTTAACGAATGATAAAAGAGGAATATGTTACTGTGCCATTCAGAAGTACATACAGGGCATTCGTTAATATATGCAATTTCTTCACATTTTGAAAACCAAGTTAAAATTTCTGTACTACAAAGTTGAATTTTGGATCACCCTGTATATTTTTTACAAATCTCAACCAAATATGCTAACTAAATTTTCTACACATCATCATGGGAAACTAATGCACAAATTACTACAAACTGCACTAAAAAATGAACGTAGTACCTGTTGCTTTAGAAGAAATAGTTAACCCTCTCACGGCTGATAAGACCACGTGACACTCGTTGTAACTGGAAAATGTATGGCTTCAACCACTAATTTCTTCAATTTTTTTTAAAAACTTTCCTATTTGATACATATATGTTGTTAGGCAACTATTCAACAATATAGCATATGTCATTCTACATATATATTATATTCTTATCCATTGTTACTATATACTACATACTATTCGCCATATCTCCCAAAGTTATTTACATATTTTGACGAAATAAAGCTCAAATTGAAGGGCAAACCCATCCATTTTGTACGGTTGCGTTACAGGTCCTTTGTCCTTGAAGAAACGTTAAAATTCCTCTTATAACGTTTGTTTCTTTTTTTTAGTTTTTTCAAAATAAAACAGATTCGATTCCATTATATGTGGCTTTGACACACCATACTATGGTTAACGAATGATAAAAGAGGAATATGTTACTGTGCCATTCAGAAGTACATACAGGGCATTCGTTAATATATGCAATTTCTTCACATTTTGAAAACCAAGTTAAAATTTCTGTACTACAAAGTTGAATTTTGGATCACCCTGTATATTTTTTACAAATCTCAACCAAATATGCTAACTAAATTTTCTACACATCATCATGGGAAACTAATGCACAAATTACTACAAACTGCACTAAAAAATGAACGTAGTACCTGTTGCTTTAGAAGAAATAGTTAACCCTCTAACGGCTGATAAGACCACGTGACACTCGTTGTAACTGGAAAATGTATGGCTTCAACCACTAATTTCTTCAATTTTTAAAAAACTTTCCTATTTGGTATATATATGTTGTTAGGCAACTATTCAACAATATAGCATATGTCATTCTACATATATATTATGTTATTAATCATTGTTACTATATACTACATACTATTCGCCATATCTTCCAAACTTATTTACATATTTTGACGAAATAAAGCTAAAATTGAAGAGGAAACCCCTCCACTTTGTCCTGTTGCGATAAAGGTCCTTTGCCCTTGAAGAAACGTTAAAATTTCTTTTATAAGTTTTGTTTCTGTTTTTTACTTTTTTCAAAATAAAACAGATTCGATTCCATTATATGTGGCTTTGACACACCATACTGTGGTTAACGAATGATAAAAGAGGAATATGTTACTGTGCCATTCAGAAGTACATACAGGGCATTCGTTAATATATGCACTTTCTTCACATTTTGAAAACCAATTTATACTTTCTGTACTACAAAGATGAATTTTGCATCACCCTGTATATTTTTTCGAAATCTCAACCAAATATGCTAACTAAATGTTCTACACATCATGATGGGAAAATAAATGCACAAATTACTACAAACTGCACAAAAAAATGAACGTAGTACCTGTTGCTTTAGAAGAAATAGTGAACCCTCTCTCGGCTGATGAGACCACGTGACACTCGTTGTAACTGAAAAATGTATGGCTTCAACCACTAATTTCTTCAATTTTTTTAAAAAATTCTCCTATTTGGTACATATATGTTGTTAGGCAACTATTCAACAATATAGCATATGTCATTCTACATATATATTATATTCTTATCCATTGTTACTATATACTACATACTATTCGCCATATCTCCCAAAGTTATTTACATATTTTGACGAAAGAAAGGTAAAATTAAAGAGGAAACCCCTCCATTTTGTCCTGTTGCGATAAGTGTCCTTTGCCTTTGAAGAAACGTTAAAATTTCTCTTATAACGTTTGTTTCTGTTTTTTAGGTTTTTCAAAATAAAACAGATTCGATTCCATTATATGTGGCTTTGACACACCATACTATGGTTAACGAATGATAAAAGAGGAATATGTTACTGTGAAATTCAGAAGTACATACAGGGTATTCGTTAATATATGCAATTTCTTCACATTTTGAAAACGAAGTTAAACTTTCTGTACTACAAACCTGAATTTTGCATCACCCTGTATATTTTTTACAAATCTCAACCAAATATGCTAACTAAATTTTCTACACATCATCATGGGAAACTAATGCACAAATTACTACAAACTGCACTAAAAAATGAACGTAGTACCTGTTTCTTTAGAAGAAATAGTTAACCCTCTCACGGCTGATGAGACCACGTGACACTCGTTGTAACTGGAAAATGTATGGCTTCAACCATTAATTTATTCAATTTTTTTAAAAACTTTCCTATTTGGTATATATATGTTGTTAGGCAACTATTCAACAATATAGCTTATGTCATTCTACATATATATTATATTGTTAATCTTTGTTACTATATACTACATACTAGTCGCCATATCTCCCAAACTTATTTACATATTTTGACGAAATAAAGCTAAAATTCAAGAGGAAACCCCTCCACTTTGTCCTCTTGCGATAAGGGTCCTTTGCCCTTGAGGAAACATTAAAATTCCTCGTAAAACGTTTGTTTCTCTTTTTTAGTTTTTTCAAAATAAAACAGATTCGATTCCATTATATGTGGCTTTGACACACCATACTGTGGTTAACGAATGATAAAAGAGGAATATGTTACTGTGCCATTCAGAAGTACATACAGGGCATTCGTTAATATATGCACTTTCTTCACATTTTGAAAACCAATTTATACTTTCTGTACTACAAAGCTGAATTTTGCATCACCCTGTATATTTTTTCGAAATCTCAACCAAATATGCTAACTAAATGTTCTACACATCATGATGGGAAAATAAATGCACAAATTACTACAAACTGCACAAAAAAATGAACGTAGTGCCTGTTGCTTTAGAAGAAATAGTGAACCCTCTCACGGCTGATGAGACCACGTGACACTCGTTGTAACTGGAAAATGTATGGCTTCAACCACTAATTTCTTCAATTTTTTTTAAAAACTTTCCTATTTGATACATATATGTTGTTAGGCAACTATTCAACAATATAGCATATGTCATTCTACATATATATTATATTCTTATCCATTGTTACTATATACTACATACTATTCGCCATATCTCCCAAAGTTATTTACATATTTTGACGAAATAAAGCTCAAATTGAAGGGCAAACCAATCCATCTTGTACGGTTGCGTTACAGGTCCTTTGTCCTTGAAGAAACGTTAAAATTCCTCTTATAACGTTTGTTTCTTTTTTTTAGTTTTTTCAAAATAAAACAGATTCGATTCCATTATATGTGGCTTTGACACACCATACTATGGTTAACGAATGATAAAAGAGGAATATGTTACTGTGCCATTCAGAAGTACATACAGGGCATTCGTTAATATATGCAATTTCTTCACATTTTGAAAACCAAGTTAAAATTTCTGTACTACAAAGTTGAATTTTGCATCACCCTGTATATTTTTTCGAAATCTCAACCAAATATGCTAACTAAATTTTCTACACATCATCATGGGAAACTAATGCACAAATTACTACAAACTGCACTAAAAAATGAACGTAGTACCTGTTGCTTTAGAAGAAATAGTTAACCCTCTCACGGCTGATAAGACCACGTGACACTCGTTGTAACTGGAAAATGTATGGCTTCAACCACTAATTTCTTCAATTTTTAAAAAACTTTCCTATTTGGTATATATATGTTGTTAGGCAACTATTCAACAATATAGCATATGTCATTCTACATATATATTATGTTATTAATCATTGTTACTATATACTACATACTATTCGCCATATCTTCCAAACTTATTTACATATTTTGACGAAATAAAGCTAAAATTGAAGAGGAAACCCCTCCACTTTGTCCTGTTGCGATAAAGGTCCTTTGCCCTTGAAGAAACGTTAAAATTTCTTTTATAAGGTTTGTTTCTGTTTTTTACTTTTTTCAAAATAAAACAGATTCGATTCCATTATATGTGGCTTTGACACACCATACTGTGGTTAACGAATGATAAAAGAGGAATATGTTACTGTGCCATTCAGAAGTACATACAGGGCATTCGTTAATATATGCACTTTCTTCACATTTTGAAAACCAATTTATACTTTCTGTACTACAAAGATGAATTTTGCATCACCCTGTATATTTTTTCGAAATCTCAACCAAATATGCTAACTAAATGTTCTACACATCATGATGGGAAAATAAATGCACAAATTACTACAAACTGCACAAAAAAATGAACGTAGTACCTGTTGCTTTAGAAGAAATAGTGAACCCTCTCTCGGCTGATGAGACCAAGTGACACTCGTTGTAACTGAAAAATGTATGGCTTCAACCACTAATTTCTTCAATTTTTTTAAAAAATTCCCCTATTTGGTACATATATGTTGTTAGGCAACTATTCAACAATATAGCATATGTCATTCTACATATATATTATATTCTTATCCATTGTTACTATATACTACATACTATTCGCCATATCTCCCAAAGTTATTTACATATTTTGACGAAAGAAAGGTAAAATTGAAGAGGAAACCCCTCCATTTTGTCCTGTTGCGATAAGTGTCCTTTGCCTTTGAAGAAACGTTAAAATTTCTCTTATAACGTTTGTTTCTGTTTTTTAGGTTTTTCAAAATAAAACAGATTCGATTCCATTATATGTGGCTTTGACACACCATACTATGGTTAACGAATGATAAAAGAGGAATATGTTACTGTGCCATTCAGAAGTTCATACAGGGTATTCGTTAATATATGCAATTTCTTCACATTTTGAAAACGAAGTTAAACTTTCTGTACTACAAACCTGAATTTTGCATCACCCTGTATATTTTTTACAAATCTCAACCAAATATGCTAACTAAATTTTCTACACATCATCATGGGAAACTAATGCACAAATTACTACAAACTGCACTAAAAAATGAACGTAGTACCTGTTTCTTTAGAAGAAATAGTTAACCCTCTCACGGCTGATGAGACCACGTGACACTCGTTGTAACTGGGAAATGTATGGCTTCAACCATTAATTTATTCAATTTTTTTAAAAACTTTCCTATTTGGTATATATATGTTGTTAGGCAACTATTCAACAATATAGCTTATGTCATTCTACATATATATTATATTGTTAATCTTTGTTACTATATACTACATACTAGTCGCCATATCTCCCAAACTTATTTACATATTTTGACGAAATAAAGCTAAAATTCAAGAGGAAACCCCTCCACTTTGTCCTCTTGCGATAAGGGTCCTTTGCCCTTGAGGAAACATTAAAATTCCTCGTAAAACGTTTGTTTCTCTTTTTTAGTTTTTTCAAAATAAAACAGATTCGATTCCATTATATGTGGCTTTGACACACCATACTGTGGTTAACGAATGATAAAAGAGGAATATGTTACTGTGCCATTCAGAAGTACATACAGGGCATTCGTTAATATATGCACTTTCTTCACATTTTGAAAACCAATTTATACTTTCTGTACTACAAAGCTGAATTTTGCATCACCCTGTATATTTTTTCGAAATCTCAACCAAATATGCTAACTAAATGTTCTACACATCATGATGGGAAAATAAATGCACAAATTACTACAAACTGCACAAAAAAATGAACGTAGTGCCTGTTGCTTTAGAAGAAATAGTGAACCCTCTCACGGCTGATGAGACCACGTGACACTCGTTGTAACTGGAAAATGTATGGCTTCAACCACTAATTTCTTCAATTTTTTTTAAAAACTTTCCTATTTGATACATATATGTTGTTAGGCAACTATTCAACAATATAGCATATGTCATTCTACATATATATTATATTCTTATCCATTGTTACTATATACTACATACTATTCGCCATATCTCCCAAAGTTATTTACATATTTTGACGAAATAAAGCTCAAATTGAAGGGCAAACCAATCCATCTTGTACGGTTGCGTTACAGGTCCTTTGTCCTTGAAGAAACGTTAAAATTCCTCTTATAACGTTTGTTTCTTTTTTTTAGTTTTTTCAAAATAAAACAGATTCGATTCCATTATATGTGGCTTTGACACACCATACTATGGTTAACGAATGATAAAAGAGGAATATGTTACTGTGCCATTCAGAAGTACATACAGGGCATTCGTTAATATATGCAATTTCTTCACATTTTGAAAACCAAGTTAAAATTTCTGTACTACAAAGTTGAATTTTGCATCACCCTGTATATTTTTTCGAAATCTCAACCAAATATGCTAACTAAATTTTCTACACATCATCATGGGAAACTAATGCACAAATTACTACAAACTGCACTAAAAAATGAACGTAGTACCTGTTGCTTTAGAAGAAATAGTTAACCCTCTCACGGCTGATAAGACCACGTGACACTCGTTGTAACTGGAAAATGTATGGCTTCAACCACTAATTTCTTCAATTTTTAAAAAACTTTCCTATTTGGTATATATATGTTGTTAGGCAACTATTCAACAATATAGCATATGTCATTCTACATATATATTATGTTATTAATCATTGTTACTATATACTACATACTATTCGCCATATCTTCCAAACTTATTTACATATTTTGACGAAATAAAGCTAAAATTGAAGAGGAAACCCCTCCACTTTGTCCTGTTGCGATAAAGGTCCTTTGCCCTTGAAGAAACGTTAAAATTTCTTTTATAAGGTTTGTTTCTGTTTTTTACTTTTTTCAAAATAAAACAGATTCGATTCCATTATATGTGGCTTTGACACACCATACTGTGGTTAACGAATGATAAAAGAGGAATATGTTACTGTGCCATTCAGAAGTACATACAGGGCATTCGTTAATATATGCACTTTCTTCACATTTTGAAAACCAAGTTAAACTTTCTGTACTACAAAGATGAATTTTGCATCACCCTGTATATTTTTTCGAAATCTCAACCAAATATGCTAACTAAATGTTCTACACATCATGATGGGAAAATAAATGCACAAATTACTACAAACTGCACAAAAAAATGAACGTAGTACCTGTTGCTTTAGAAGAAATAGTGAACCCTCTCTCGGCTGATGAGACCAAGTGACACTCGTTGTAACTGAAAAATGTATGGCTTCAACCACTAATTTCTTCAATTTTTTTAAAAAATTCCCCTATTTGGTACATATATGTTGTTAGGCAACTATTCAACAATATAGCATATGTCATTCTACATATATATTATATTCTTATCCATTGTTACTATATACTACATACTATTCGCCATATCTCCCAAAGTTATTTACATATTTTGACGAAAGAAAGGTAAAATTGAAGAGGAAACCCCTCCATTTTGTCCTGTTGCGATAAGTGTCCTTTGCCTTTGAAGAAACGTTAAAATTTCTCTTATAACGTTTGTTTCTGTTTTTTAGGTTTTTCAAAATAAAACAGATTCGATTCCATTATATGTGGCTTTGACACACCATACTATGGTTAACGAATGATAAAAGAGGAATATGTTACTGTGCCATTCAGAAGTTCATACAGGGTATTCGTTAATATATGCAATTTCTTCACATTTTGAAAACGAAGTTAAACTTTCTGTACTACAAACCTGAATTTTGCATCACCCTGTATATTTTTTACAAATCTCAACCAAATATGCTAACTAAATTTTCTACACATCATCATGGGAAACTAATGCACAAATTACTACAAACTGCACTAAAAAATGAACGTAGTACCTGTTTCTTTAGAAGAAATAGTTAACCCTCTCACGGCTGATGAGACCACGTGACACTCGTTGTAACTGGGAAATGTATGGCTTCAACCATTAATTTATTCAATTTTTTTAAAAACTTTCCTATTTGGTATATATATGTTGTTAGGCAACTATTCAACAATATAGCTTATGTCATTCTACATATATATTATATTGTTAATCTTTGTTACTATATACTACATACTAGTCGCCATATCTCCCAAACTTATTTACATATTTTGACGAAATAAAGCTAAAATTCAAGAGGAAACCCCTCCACTTTGTCCTCTTGCGATAAGGGTCCTTTGCCCTTGAAGAAACATTAAAATTCCTCTTAAAACGTTTGTTTCTCTTTTTTAGTTTTTTCAAAATAAAACAGATTCGATTCCATTATATGTGGCTTTGACACACCATACTGTGGTTAACGAATGATAAAAGAGGAATATGTTACTGTGCCATTCAGAAGTACATACAGGGCATTCGTTAATATATGCACTTTCTTCACATTTTGAAAACCAATTTATACTTTCTGTACTACAAAGCTGAATTTTGCATCACCCTGTATATTTTTTCGAAATCTCAACCAATATGCTAACTAAATGTTCTACACATCATGATGTGAAAATAAATGCACAAATTACTACAAACTTCACAAAAAAATGAACGTAGTGCCTGTTGCTTTAGAAGAAATAGTGAACCCTCTCACGGCTGATGAGACCACGTGACACTCGTTGTAACTGGAAAATGTATGGCTTCAACCACTAATTTCTTCAATTTTTTTTAAAAACTCTTCTATTTGATACATATATGTTGTTAGGCAACTATTCAACAATATAGCATATGTCATTCTACATATATATTATATTCTTATCCATTGTTACTATATACTACATACTATTCGCCATATCTCCCAAAGTTATTTACATATTTTGACGAAATAAAGCTCAAATTGAAGGGCAAACCAATCCATCTTGTACGGTTGCGTTACAGGTCCTTTGTCCTTGAAGAAACGTTAAAATTCCTCTTATAACGTTTGTTTCTCTTTTTTAGTTTTTTCAAAATAAAACAGATTCGATTCCATTATATGTGGCTTTGACACACCATACTGTGGTTAACGAATGATAAAAGAGGAACATGTTACTGTGCCATTCAGAAGTACATACAGGGCATTCGTTAATATATGCACTTTCTTCACATTTTGAAAACCAATTTATACTTTCTGTACTACAAAGATGAATTTTGCATCACCCTGTATATTTTTTCGAAATCTCAACCAAATATGCTAACTAAATGTTCTACACATCATCATGGGAAACTAATGCACAAATTACTACAAACTGCACTAAAAAATGAACGTAGTACCTGTTGCTTAGAAGAAATAGTTAACCCTCTCACGGCTGATAAGACCACGTGACACTCGTTGTAACTGGAAAATGTATGGCTTCAACCACTAATTTCTTCAATTTTTAAAAAACTTTCCTATTTGGTATATATATGTTGTTAGGCAACTATTCAACAATATAGCATATGTCATTCTACATATATATTATATTCTTATCCATTGTTACTATAAACTACATACTATTCGCCATATCTCCCAAAGTTATTTACATATTTTGACGAAAGAAATGTAAAATTGAAGAGGAAACCCCTCCATTTTGTCCTGTTGCGATAAGTGTCCTTTGCCTTTGAAGAAACGTTAAAATTTTCCTTATAACGTTTGTTTCTGTTTTTTAGGTTTTTCAAAATAAAACAGATTCGATTCCATTATATGTGGCTTTGACACACCATACTATGGTTAACGAATGATAAAAGAGGAATATGTTACTGTGCCATTCAGAAGTACATACAGGGTATTCGTTAATATATGCAATTTCTTCACATTTTGAAAACGAAGTTAAACTTTCTGTACTACAAAGCTGAATTTTGCATCACCCTGTATATTTTTTACAAATCTCAACCAAATATGCTAACTAAATTTTCTACACATCATCATGGGCAACTAATGCACAAATTACTACAAACTGCACTAAAAGATGAACGTAGTACCTGTTTCTTTAGAAGAAATAGTTAACGCTCTCACGGCTGATGAGACCACGTGACCTCGTTGTAACTGGAAAATGTATGGCTTCAACCATAATTTATTCAATTTTTTTTAAAAACTTTCCTATTTGGTATATATATGTTGTTAGGCAACTATTCAACAATATAGCTTATGTCATTCTACATATATATTATATTGTTAATCTTTGTTACTATATACTACATACTAGTCGCCATATCTCCCAAACTTATTTACATATTTGACGAAATAAAGCTCAAATTGAAGAGGAAACCCCTCACTTTGTCCTGTTGCGATAAGGGTCCTTTGCCCTTGAAGAAACATTAAAATTCCTCTTATAACGTTTGTTTTCTCTTTTTAGTTTTTTCAAAATAAAACAGATTCGATTCCATTATATGTGGCTTTGACACACCATACTATGGTTAACGAATGATAAAAGAGGAATATGTTCTGTGCCATTCAGAAGTACATACAGGGCATTCGTTAATATATGCACTTTCTTCACATTTGAAAACCAATTTATACTTTCTGTACTACAAAGCTGAATTTTGCATCACCCTGTATATTTTTCGAAATCTCAACCAAATATGCTAACTAAATGTTCTACACATCATGATGGGAAAATAAATGCACAAATTACTACAAACTGCACAAGAAAATGAACGTAGTGCCTGTTGCTTTAGAAGAAATAGTGAACCCTCTCACGGCTGATGAGACCACGTGACACTCGTTGTAACTGGAAAATGTATGGCTTCAACCACTAATTTCTTCAATTTTTCTTAAAAACTCTCCTATTTGATACATATATGTTGTTAGGCAACTATTCAACAATATAGCAAATGTCATTCTACATATATATTATATTCTTATCCATTGTTACTATATACTACATACTATTCGCCATATCTCCCCAAAGTTATTTACATATTTTGACGAAAGAAAGGTAAAATTGAAGAGGAAACCCCTCCATTTTGTCCTGTTGCGATAAGTGTCCTTTGCCCTTGAAGAAACGTTAAATTTCTCTTATAACGTTTGTTTCTGTTTTTTAGTTTTTTCAAATTAAAACAGATTCGATTCCATTATATGTGGCTTTGACACACCATACTGTGGTTAACGAATGATAAAAGAGGAATATGTTACTGTGCCATTCAGAAGTACATACAGGGCATTCGTTAATATATGCACTTCTTCACATTTTGAAAACCAAGTTAAACTTTCTGTACTACAAAGCTGAATTTTGCATCACCCTGTATATTTTTTACAATCTCAACCAAATATGCTAACTAAATTTTCTAGACATCATCATGGGAAACTAATGCACAAATTACTACAAACTGCACTAAAAGATGAACGTAGTACCTGTTTCTTTAGAAGAAATAGTTAACCCTCTCACGGCTGATGAGACCACGTGACACTCGTTGTAACTGGAAAATGTATGGCTTCAACCACTAATTTCTTCAATTTTTTAAAAAACTTTCCTATTGGTATATATATGTTGTTAGGCAACTATTCAACAATATAGCATATGTCATTCTACATATATATTATGTTATTAATCATTGTTACTATATACTACATACTATTCGCCATATCTTCCAAACTTATTTACATATTTTGACGAAATAAAGCTAAAATTGAATAGGAAACTTCTCCACTTTGTCCTGTTGCGATAAGGGTCCTTTGCCCTTGAAGAAACGTTAAAATTTCTTTTATAAGGTATGTTTCTGTTTTTTAGTTTTTTCAAAATAAAACAGATTCGATTCCATTATATGTGGCTTTGACACACCATACTGTGGTTAACGAATGATAAAAGAGGAATATGTTACTGTGCCATTCAGAAGTACATACAGGGCATTCGCTAATATATGCACTTTCTTCACATTTTGAAAACCAATTTATACTTTCTGTACTACAAAGATGAATTTTGCATCACCCTGTATATTTTTTCGAAATCTCAACCAAATTTGCTAACTAAATGTTCTACACATCATCATGGGAAACTAATGCACAAATTACTACAAACTGCACTAAAAAATGAACGTAGTACCTGTTGCTTTAGAAGAAATATTTAACCCTCTCACGGATGATGAGACCACGTAACACTCGTTGTAACTGGAAAATATATGGCTTCAACCACTAATTTCTTCAATTTTTTTAAAAAAACTCTCCTATTTTGTATATATGTTGTTAGGCAACTATTCAACAATATATCATATGTCATTCTACATATATATTATATTGTTATCCTTTGTTACTATATACTACATACTATTCGCCATATCTCCCAAACTTATTTACATATTTTGACGAAATAAAGCTAAAATTGAAGAGGAAACCCCTCCACTTTGTCCTGTTGCGATAAGGGTCCTTTGCCCTTGAAGAAACGTTAAAATTTTCTTTTCCTTATAACGTTTGTTTCTGTTTTTTAGTTTTTTCAAAATAAAACAGATTCGATTCCATTATATGTGGCTTTGACACACCATACTATGGTTAACGAATGATAAAAGAGGAATATGTTACTGTGCCATTCAGAAGTGCATACAGGGCATTCGTTAATATATGCAATTTCTTCGCATTTTGAAAACCAAGTTAAACTTTCTGTACTACAAAGCTGAATTTTGCATCACCCTGTATATTTTTTACAAATCTCAACCAAATATGCTAACTAAATGTTCTACACATCATCATGGGAAACTAATGCACAAATTACTACAAACTGCACTAAAAAATGAACGTAGTACCTGTTGCTTTAGAAGAAATATTTAACCCTCTCACGGCTGATGAGACCACGTGACACTCGTTGTAACTGGAAAATATATGGCTTCAACCACTAATTTCTTCATTTTTTTTAAAAACTCTCCTATTTGGTACATATATGTTGTTAGGCAACTATTCAACAATATATTATATTCTCAACAATATAGTCATTCTACATATATATTATATTCTTATCCATTCTTACTATATACTACATACTATTCGCCATATCTCCCAAAGTTATTTACATATTTTGACGAAATAAAGCTCAAATTGAAGGGCAAACCCATCCATTTTGTACGGTTGCGTTACAGGTCCTTTGTCCTTGAAGAAACATTAAAATTCCTCTTATAACGTTTGTTTTTTTTCTTTAGTTTTTTCAAAATAAAACAGATTCGATTCCATTATATGTGGCTTTGACACACCATACTATGGTTAACGAATGATAAAAGAGGAATATGTTACTGTGCCATTCAGAAGTACATACAGGGCATTCGTTAATATATGCAATTTCTTCACATTTTGAAAACCAAGTTAAACTTTCTGTACTACAAAGCTGAATTTTGCATCACCCTGTATATTTTTTACAAATCTCAACCAAATATGCTAACTAAATGTCCTACACATCATCATGGGAAACTAATGCACAAATTACTACAAACTGCACTAAAAAATGAACGTAGTACCTGTTGCTTTAGAAGAAATAGTGAACCCTCTCTCGGCTGATGAGACCACGTGACACTCGTTGTAACTGAAAAATGTATGGCTTCAACCACTAATTTCTTCAATTTTTTTAAAAAATTCTCCTATTTGGTACATATATGTTGTTAGGCAACTATTCAACAATATAGCATATGTCATTCTACATATATATTATATTCTTATCCATTGTTACTATATACTACATACTATTCGCCATATCTGCCAAAGTTATTTACATATTTTGACGAAAGAAAGGTAAAATTGAAGAGGAAACCCCTCCATTTTGTCCTGTTGCGATAAGTGTCCTTTGCCTTTGAAGAAACGTTAAAATTTCTCTTATAACGTTTGTTTCTGTTTTTTAGGTTTTTCAAAATAAAACAGATTCGATTCCATTATATGTGGCTTTGACACACCATACTATGGTTAACGAATGATAAAAGAGGAATATGTTACTGTGCCATTCAGAAGTACATACAGGGCATTCGTTAATATATGCAATTTCTTCACATTTTGAAAACCAAGTTAAACTTTCTGTACTACAAAGCTGAATTTTGCATCACCCTGTATATTTTTTACAAATCTCAACCAAATATGCTAACTAAATTTTCTACACATCATCATGAGAAACTAATGCACAAATTACTACAAACTGCACTAAAAGATGAACGTAGTACCTGTTTCTTTAGAAGAAATAGTTAACCCTCTCACGGCTGATGAGACCACGTGACACTCGTTGTAACTGGAAAATGTATGGCTTCAACCACTAATTTCTTCAATTTTTAAAAAACTTTCTTATTTGGTATATATATGTTGTTAGGCAACTATTCAACAATATAGCATATGTCATTCTACATATATATTATGTTATTAATCATTGTTACTATATACTACATACTATTCGCCATATCTTCCAAACTTATTTACATATTTTGACGAAATAAAGCTAAAATTGAATAGGAAACTTCTCCACTTTGTCCTGTTGCGATAAGGGTCCTTTGCCCTTGAAGAAACGTTAAAATTTCTTTTATAAGGTATGTTTCTGTTTTTTAGTTTTTTCAAAATAAAACAGATTCGATTCCATTATATGTGGCTTTGACACACCATACTGTGGTTAACGAATGATAAAAGAGGAATATGTTACTGTGCCATTCAGAAGTACATACAGGGCATTCGCTAATATATGCACTTTCTTCACATTTTGAAAACCAATTTATACTTTCTGTACTACAAAGATGAATTTTGCATCACCCTGTATATTTTTTCGAAATCTCAACCAAATATGCTAACTAAATGTTCTACACATCATCATGGGAAACTAATGCACAAATTACTACAAACTGCACTAAAAAATGAACGTAGTACCTGTTGCTTTAGAAGAAATATTTAACCCTCTCACGGCTAATGAGACCACGTGACACTCGTTGTAACTGGAAAATATATGGCTTCAACCACTAATTTCTTCATTTTTTCTAAAAACTCTCCTATTTGGTACATATATGTTGTTACGCAACTATTCAACAATATATTATATTCTCAACAATATAGTCATTCTACATATATATTATATTCTTATCCATTGTTACTATATACTACATACTATTCGCCATATCTCCCAAAGTTATTTACATATTTTGACGAAATAAAGCTCAAATTGAAGGGCAAACCCATCCATTTTGTACGGTTGCGTTACAGGTCCTTTGTCCTTGAAGAAACATTAAAATTCCTCTTATAACATTTGTTTTTTTTCTTTGTTTTTTTCAAAATAAAACAGATTCGATTCCATTATATGTGGCTTTGACACACCATACTATGGTTAACGAATGCTAAAAGAGGAATATGTTACTGTGCCATTCAGAAGTACATACAGGGCATTCGTTAATATATGCAATTTCTTCACATTTTGAAAACCAAGTTAAACTTTCTGTACTACAAAGCTGAATTTTGCATCACCCTGTATATTTTTTCGAAATCTCAACCAAATATGCTAACTAAATGTTCTACACATCATCATGGGAAACTAATGCACAAATTACTACAAACTGCACTAAAAAATGAACGTAGTACCTGTTGCTTTAGAAGAAATAGTGAACCCTCTCACGGCTGATAAGACCACGTGACACTCGTTGTAACTGGAAAATATATGGCTTCAACCACTAATTTCTTCAATTTTTTAAAAAAAACTCTCCTATTTGGTATATATGTTGTTAGGCAACTATTCAACAATATATCATATGTCATTCTACATATATATTATATTGTTATCCATTGTTACTATATACTACATACTATTCGCCATATCTCTCAAACTTATTTACATATTTTGACGAAATAAAGCTAAAATTGAAGAGGAAACCCCTCCATTTTGTCCTGTTGCGATAAGTGTCCTTTGCTCTTGAAGAAACATTAAAATTCCTCTTTTAACGTTTATTTCTCTTTTTTAGTTTTTTCAAAATAAAACAGAATCGATTCCATTATATGTGGTTTGACACACCATACTCTGCTTAACGAATGATAAAAGAGGAATATGTTACTGTGCCATTCAGAAGTACATACAGGGCATTCGTTAATATATGCACTTTCTTCACATTTTGAAAACCAATTTATACTTTCTGTACTACAAAGCTGAATTTTGCATCACCCTGTATATTTTTTCCAAATCTCAACCAAATATGCTAACTAAATGTTCTACACATCATCATGGGAAACTAATGCACAAATTACTACAAACTGCACAAAAAAATGAACGTAGTACCTGTTGCTTTAGAAGAAATAGTGAACCCTCTCACGGCTGATGAGACCACGTGACACTCGTTGTAACTGGAAAATGTATGGCTTCAACCACTAATTTCTTCAATTTTTTTTAAAAACTCTCCTATTTGGTACATATATGTTGTTAGGCAACTATTCAACAATATAGCATGTCATTCTACATATATATTATATTCTTATCCATTGTTACCATATACTACATACTATTCGCCATATCTCCCAAAGTTATTTACATATTTTGACGAAAGAAAGGTAAAATTGAAGAGGAAACCCCTCCATTTTGTCCTGTTGCCATAAGTGTCCTTTGCCCTTGAAGAAACGTTAAAATTTCTCTTATAACGTTAGTTTCTGTTTTTTAGTTTTTTCAAAATAAAACAGATTCGATTCCATTATATGTGGCTTTGACACACCATACTGTGGTTAACGAATGATAAAAGAGGAATATGTTACTGTGCCTTTCAGAAGTACATACAGGACATTCGTTAATATATGCACTTTCTTCACATTTTGAAAACCAAGTTAAACTTTCTGTACTACAAAGCTGAATTTTGCATCACCCTGTATATTTTTTACAAATCTCAACCAAATATGCTAACTAAATTTTCTACACATCATCATGGGAAACTAATGCACAAATTACTACAAACTGCACTAAAAGATGAACGTAGTACCTGTTTCTTTAGAAGAAATAGTTAACCCTCTCACGGCTGATGAGACCACGTGACACTCGTTGTAACTGGAAAATGTATGGCTTCAACCACTAATTTCTTCAATTTTTAAAAAACTTTCCTATTTGGTATATATATGTTGTTAGGCAACTATTCAACAATATAGCATATGTCATTCTACATATATATTATGTTATTAATCATTGTTACTATATACTACATACTATTCGCCATATCTTCCAAACTTATTTACATATTTTGACGAAATAAAGCTAAAATTGAATAGGAAACTTCTCCACTTTGTCCTGTTGCGATAAGGGTCCTTTGCCCTTGAAGAAACGTTAAAATTTCTTTTATAAGGTATGTTTCTGTTTTTTAGTTTTTTCAAAATAAAACAGATTCGATTCCATTATATGTGGCTTTGACACA
This sequence comes from Thermobia domestica, assembly GCF_964235325.1. NCBI lineage: Eukaryota > Metazoa > Arthropoda > Insecta > Zygentoma > Lepismatidae > Thermobia > Thermobia domestica. The sequence goes on from NW_027656173.1 coordinate 28,014, forward strand.
CCATACTGTGGTTAACGAATGATAAAAGAGGAATATGTTACTGTGCCATTCAGAAGTACATACAGGGCATTCGCTAATATATGCACTTTCTTCACATTTAGAAAACCAATTTATACTTTCTGTACTACAAAGATGAATTTTGCATCACCCTGTATATTTTTTCGAAATCTCAACCAAATATGCTAACTAAATGTTCTACACATCATCATGGGAAACTAATGCACAAATTACTACAAACTGCACTAAAAAATGAACGTAGTACCTGTTGCTTTAGAAGAAATATTTAACCCTCTCACGGCTGATGAGACCACGTGACACTCGTTGTAACTGGAAAATATATGGCTTCAACCACTAATTTCTTCATTTTTTTAAAAAAAAACTCTCCTATTTGGTATATATGTTGTTAGGCAACTATTCAACAATATATCATATGTCATTCTACATATATATTATATTGTTATCCATTGTTACTATATACTACATACTATTCGCCATATCTCCCAAAGTTATTTACATATTTTGACGAAATAAAGCTCAAATTGTAGAGGAAACCCCTCCACTTTGTCCTGTTGCGATAAGGGTCCCTTGCCCTTGAAGAAACGTTAAAATTTTCCTTATAACGTTTGTTTCTGTTTTTTAGTTTTTTCAAAATAAAACAAATTCGATTCCATTATATGTGGCTTTGACACACCATACTATGGTTAACGAATGATAAAAGAGGAATATGTTACTGTGCCATTCAGAAGTGCATACAGGGCATTCGTTAATATATGCAATTTCTTCACATTTTGAAAACCAAGTTAAACTTTCTGTACTACAAAGCTGAATTTTGCATCACCCTGTATATTTTTTACAAATCTCAACCAAATATGCTAACTAAATGTTCTACACATCATCATGGGAAACTAATGCACAAATTACTACAAACTGCACTAAAAAATGAACGTAGTACCTGTTGCTTTAGAAGAAATATTTAACCCTCTCACGGCTAATGAGACCACGTGACACTCGTTGTAACTGGAAAATATATGGCTTCAACCACTAATTTCTTCATTTTTTTTAAAAACTCTCCTATTTGGTACATATATGTTGTTAGGCAACTATTCAACAATATATTATATTCTCAACAATATAGTCATTCTACATATATATTATATTCTTATCCATTGTTACTATATACTACATACTATTCGCCATATCTCCCAAAGTTATTTACATATTTTGACGAAATAAAGCTCAAATTGAAGGGCAAACCAATCCATCTTGTACGGTTGCGTTACAGGTCCTTTGTCCTTGAAGAAACGTTAAAATTCCTCTTATAACGTTTGTTTCTCTTTTTTAGTTTTTTCAAAATAAAACAGATTCGATTCCATTATATGTGGCTTTGACACACCATACTATGGTTAACGAATGATAAAAGAGGAATATGTTACTGTGCCATTCAGAAGTACATACAGGGCATTCGTTAATATATGCAATTTCTTCACATTTTGAAAACCAAGTTAAAATTTCTGTACTACAAAGTTGAATTTTGCATCACCCTGTATATTTTTTACAAATCTCAACCAAATATGCTAACTAAATTTTCTACACATCATCATGGGAAACTAATGCACAAATTACTACAAACTGCACTAAAAAATGAACGTAGTACCTGTTGCTTTAGAAGAAATAGTTAACCCTCTCACGGCTGATAAGACCACGTGACACTCGTTGTAACTGGAAAATGTATGGCTTCAACCACTAATTTCTTCAATTTTTAAAAAACTTTCCTATTTGGTATATATATGTTGTTAGGCAACTATTCAACAATATAGCATATGTCATTCTACATATATATTATGTTATTAATCATTGTTACTATATACTACATACTATTCGCCATATCTTCCAAACTTATTTACATATTTTGACGAAATAAAGCTAAAATTGAAGAGGAAACCCCTCCACTTTGTCCTGTAGCGATAAAGGTCCTTTGCCCTTGAAGAAATGTTTAAATTTCTTTTATAAGGTTTGTTTCTGTTTTTTACTTTTTTCAAAATAAAACAGATTCGATTCCATTATATGTGGCTTTGACACACCATACTGTGGTTAACGAATGATAAAAGAGGAACATGTTACTGTGCCATTCAGAAGTACATACAGGGCATTCGTTAATATATGCACTTTCTTCACATTTTGAAAACCAATTTATACTTTCTGTACTACAAAGATGAATTTTGCATCACCCTGTATATTTTTTCGAAATCTCAACCAAATATGCTAACTAAATGTTCTACACATCATCATGGGAAACTAATGCACAAATTACTACAAACTGCACTAAAAAATGAACGTAGTACCTGTTGCTTTAGAAGAAATAGTTAACCCTCTCACGGCTGATAAGACCACGTGACACTCGTTGTAACTGGAAAATGTATGGCTTCAACCACTAATTTCTTCAATTTTTAAAAAACTTTCCTATTTGGTATATATATGTTGTTAGGCAACTATTCAACAATATAGCATATGTCATTCTACATATATATTATATTCTTATCCATTGTTACTATAAACTACATACTATTCGCCATATCTCCCAAAGTTATTTACATATTTTGACGAAAGAAATGTAAAATTGAAGAGGAAACCCCTCCATTTTGTCCTGTTGCGATAAGTGTCCTTTGCCTTTGAAGAAACGTTAAAATTTTCCTTATAACGTTTGTTTCTGTTTTTTAGGTTTTTCAAAATAAAACAGATTCGATTCCATTATATGTGGCTTTGACACACCATACTATGGTTAACGAATGATAAAAGAGGAATATGTTACTGTGCCATTCAGAAGTTCATACAGGGTATTCGTTAATATATGCAATTTCTTCACATTTTGAAAACGAAGTTAAACTTTCTGTACTACAAACCTGAATTTTGCATCACCCTGTATATTTTTTACAAATCTCAACCAAATATGCTAACTAAATTTTCTACACATCATCATGGGAAACTAATGCACAAATTACTACAAACTGCACTAAAAAATGAACGTAGTACCTGTTTCTTTAGAAGAAATAGTTAACCCTCTCACGGCTGATGAGACCACGTGACACTCGTTGTAACTGGGAAATGTATGGCTTCAACCATTAATTTATTCAATTTTTTTAAAAACTTTCCTATTTGGTATATATATGTTGTTAGGCAACTATTCAACAATATAGCTTATGTCATTCTACATATATATTATATTGTTAATCTTTGTTACTATATACTACATACTAGTCGCCATATCTCCCAAACTTATTTACATATTTTGACGAAATAAAGCTAAAATTCAAGAGGAAACCCGTCCACTTTGTCCTGTTGCCATAAGTGTCCTTTGCCCTTGAAGAAACGTTAAAATTTCTCTTATAACGTTAGTTTCTGTTTTTTAGTTTTTTCAAAATAAAACAGATTCGATTCCATTATATGTGGCTTTGACACACCATACTGTGGTTAACGAATGAAAAAAGAGGAATATGTTACTGTGCCATTCAGAAGTGCATACAGGGCATTCGTTAATATATGCAATTTCTTCACATTTTGAAAACCAAGTTAAACTTTCTGTACTACAAAGCTGAATTTTGCATCACCCTGTATATTTTTTACAAATCTCAACCAAATATGCTAACTAAATGTTCTACACATCATCATGGGAAACTAATGCACAAATTACTACAAACTGCACTAAAAAATGAACGTAGTACCTGTTGCTTTAGAAGAAATATTTAACCCTCTCACGGCTAATGAGACCACGTGACACTCGTTGTAACTGGAAAATATATGGCTTCAACCACTAATTTCTTCATTTTTTTTAAAAACTCTCCTATTTGGTACATATATGTTGTTAGGCAACTATTCAACAATATATTATATTCTCAACAATATAGTCATTCTACATATATATTATATTCTTATCCATTGTTACTATATACTACATACTATTCGCCATATCTCCCAAAGTTATTTACATATTTTGACGAAATAAAGCTCAAATTGAAGGGCAAACCAATCCATCTTGTACGGTTGCGTTACAGGTCCTTTGTCCTTGAAGAAACGTTAAAATTCCTCTTATAACGTTTGTTTCTCTTTTTTAGTTTTTTCAAAATAAAACAGATTCGATTCCATTATATGTGGCTTTGACACACCATACTATGGTTAACGAATGATAAAAGAGGAATATGTTACTGTGCCATTCAGAAGTACATACAGGGCATTCGTTAATATATGCAATTTCTTCACATTTTGAAAACCAAGTTAAAATTTCTGTACTACAAAGTTGAATTTTGCATCACCCTGTATATTTTTTACAAATCTCAACCAAATATGCTAACTAAATTTTCTACACATCATCATGGGAAACTAATGCACAAATTACTACAAACTGCACTAAAAAATGAACGTAGTACCTGTTGCTTTAGAAGAAATAGTTAACCCTCTCACGGCTGATAAGACCACGTGACACTCGTTGTAACTGGAAAATGTATGGCTTCAACCACTAATTTCTTCAATTTTTAAAAAACTTTCCTATTTGGTATATATATGTTGTTAGGCAACTATTCAACAATATAGCATATGTCATTCTACATATATATTATGTTATTAATCATTGTTACTATATACTACATACTATTCGCCATATCTTCCAAACTTATTTACATATTTTGACGAAATAAAGCTAAAATTGAAGAGGAAACCCCTCCACTTTGTCCTGTAGCGATAAAGGTCCTTTGCCCTTGAAGAAATGTTTAAATTTCTTTTATAAGGTTTGTTTCTGTTTTTTACTTTTTTCAAAATAAAACAGATTCGATTCCATTATATGTGGCTTTGACACACCATACTGTGGTTAACGAATGATAAAAGAGGAACATGTTACTGTGCCATTCAGAAGTACATACAGGGCATTCGTTAATATATGCACTTTCTTCACATTTTGAAAACCAATTTATACTTTCTGTACTACAAAGATGAATTTTGCATCACCCTGTATATTTTTTCGAAATCTCAACCAAATATGCTAACTAAATGTTCTACACATCATCATGGGAAACTAATGCACAAATTACTACAAACTGCACTAAAAAATGAACGTAGTACCTGTTGCTTTAGAAGAAATAGTTAACCCTCTCACGGCTGATAAGACCACGTGACACTCGTTGTAACTGGAAAATGTATGGCTTCAACCACTAATTTCTTCAATTTTTAAAAAACTTTCCTATTTGGTATATATATGTTGTTAGGCAACTATTCAACAATATAGCATATGTCATTCTACATATATATTATATTCTTATCCATTGTTACTATAAACTACATACTATTCGCCATATCTCCCAAAGTTATTTACATATTTTGACGAAAGAAATGTAAAATTGAAGAGGAAACCCCTCCATTTTGTCCTGTTGCGATAAGTGTCCTTTGCCTTTGAAGAAACGTTAAAATTTTCCTTATAACGTTTGTTTCTGTTTTTTAGGTTTTTCAAAATAAAACAGATTCGATTCCATTATATGTGGCTTTGACACACCATACTATGGTTAACGAATGATAAAAGAGGAATATGTTACTGTGCCATTCAGAAGTTCATACAGGGTATTCGTTAATATATGCAATTTCTTCACATTTTGAAAACGAAGTTAAACTTTCTGTACTACAAACCTGAATTTTGCATCACCCTGTATATTTTTTACAAATCTCAACCAAATATGCTAACTAAATTTTCTACACATCATCATGGGAAACTAATGCACAAATTACTACAAACTGCACTAAAAAATGAACGTAGTACCTGTTTCTTTAGAAGAAATAGTTAACCCTCTCACGGCTGATGAGACCACGTGACACTCGTTGTAACTGGGAAATGTATGGCTTCAACCATTAATTTATTCAATTTTTTTAAAAACTTTCCTATTTGGTATATATATGTTGTTAGGCAACTATTCAACAATATAGCTTATGTCATTCTACATATATATTATATTGTTAATCTTTGTTACTATATACTACATACTAGTCGCCATATCTCCCAAACTTATTTACATATTTTGACGAAATAAAGCTAAAATTCAAGAGGAAACCCGTCCACTTTGTCCTGTTGCGATAAGGGTCCTTTGCCCTTGAAGAAACATTAAAATTCCTCTTAAAACGTTTGTTTCTCTTTTTTAGTTTTTTCAAAATAAAACAGATTCGATTCCATTATATGTGGCTTTGACACACCATACTGTGGTTAACGAATGATAAAAGAGGAATATGTTACTGTGCCATTCAGAAGTACATACAGGGCATTCGTTAATATATGCACTTTCTTCACATTTTGAAAACCAATTTATACTTTCTGTACTACAAAGCTGAATTTTGCATCACCCTGTATATTTTTTCGAAATCTCAACCAAATATGCTAACTAAATGTTCTACACATCATGATGTGAAAATAAATGCACAAATTACTACAAACTGCACAAAAAAATGAACGTAGTGCCTGTTGCTTTAGAAGAAATAGTGAACCCTCTCACGGCTGATGAGACCACGTGACACTCGTTGTAACTGGAAAATGTATGGCTTCAACCACTAATTTCTTCAATTTTTTTTAAAAACTCTCCTATTTGATACATATATGTTGTTAGGCAACTATTCAACAATATAGCATATGTCATTCTACATATATATTATATTCTTATCCATTGTTACTATATACTACATACTATTCGCCATATCTCCCAAAGTTATTTACATATTTTGACGAAATAAAGCTCAAATTGAAGGGCAAACCAATCCATCTTGTACGGTTGCGTTACAGGTCCTTTGTCCTTGAAGAAACGTTAAAATTCCTCTTATAACGTTTGTTTCTCTTTTTTAGTTTTTTCAAAATAAAACAGATTCGATTCCATTATATGTGGCTTTGACACACCATACTATGGTTAACGAATGATAAAAGAGGAATATGTTACTGTGCCATTCAGAAGTACATACAGGGCATTCGTTAATATATGCAATTTCTTCACATTTTGAAAACCAAGTTAAAATTTCTGTACTACAAAGTTGAATTTTGCATCACCCTGTATATTTTTTACAAATCTCAACCAAATATGCTAACTAAATTTTCTACACATCATCATGGGAAACTAATGCACAAATTACTACAAACTGCACTAAAAAATGAACGTAGTACCTGTTGCTTTAGAAGAAATAGTTAACCCTCTCACGGCTGATAAGACCACGTGACACTCGTTGTAACTGGAAAATGTATGGCTTCAACCACTAATTTCTTCAATTTTTAAAAAACTTTCCTATTTGGTATATATATGTTGTTAGGCAACTATTCAACAATATAGCATATGTCATTCTACATATATATTATGTTATTAATCATTGTTACTATATACTACATACTATTCGCCATATCTTCCAAACTTATTTACATATTTTGACGAAATAAAGCTAAAATTGAAGAGGAAACCCCTCCACTTTGTCCTGTTGCGATAAAGGTCCTTTGCCCTTGAAGAAATGTTTAAATTTCTTTTATAAGGTTTGTTTCTGTTTTTTACTTTTTTCAAAATAAAACAGATTCGATTCCATTATATGTGGCTTTGACACACCATACTGTGGTTAACGAATGATAAAAGAGGAACATGTTACTGTGCCATTCAGAAGTACATACAGGGCATTCGTTAATATATGCACTTTCTTCACATTTTGAAAACCAATTTATACTTTCTGTACTACAAAGATGAATTTTGCATCACCCTGTATATTTTTTCGAAATCTCAACCAAATATGCTAACTAAATGTTCTACACATCATCATGGGAAACTAATGCACAAATTACTACAAACTGCACTAAAAAATGAACGTAGTACCTGTTGCTTTAGAAGAAATAGTTAACCCTCTCACGGCTGATAAGACCACGTGACACTCGTTGTAACTGGAAAATGTATGGCTTCAACCACTAATTTCTTCAATTTTTAAAAAACTTTCCTATTTGGTATATATATGTTGTTAGGCAACTATTCAACAATATAGCATATGTCATTCTACATATATATTATATTCTTATCCATTGTTACTATAAACTACATACTATTCGCCATATCTCCCAAAGTTATTTACATATTTTGACGAAAGAAATGTAAAATTGAAGAGGAAACCCCTCCATTTTGTCCTGTTGCGATAAGTGTCCTTTGCCTTTGAAGAAACGTTAAAATTTTCCTTATAACGTTTGTTTCTGTTTTTTAGGTTTTTCAAAATAAAACAGATTCGATTCCATTATATGTGGCTTTGACACACCATACTATGGTTAACGAATGATAAAAGAGGAATATGTTACTGTGCCATTCAGAAGTACATACAGGGTATTCGTTAATATATGCAATTTCTTCACATTTTGAAAACGAAGTTAAACTTTCTGTACTACAAAGCTGAATTTTGCATCACCCTGTATATTTTTTACAAATCTCAACCAAATATGCTAACTAAATTTTCTACACATCATCATGGGAAACTAATGCACAAATTACTACAAACTGCACTAAAAGATGAACGTAGTACCTGTTTCTTTAGAAGAAATAGTTAACCCTCTCACGGCTGATGAGACCACGTGACACTCGTTGTAACTGGAAAATGTATGGCTTCAACCATTAATTTATTCAATTTTTTTAAAAACTTTCCTATTTGGTATATATATGTTGTTAGGCAACTATTCAACAATATAGCTTATGTCATTCTACATATATATTATATTGTTAATCTTTGTTACTATATACTACATACTAGTCGCCATATCTCCCAAACTTATTTACATATTTTGACGAAATAAAGCTAAAATTGAAGAGGAAACCCCTCCACTTTGTCCTGTTGCGATAAGGGTCCTTTGCCCTTGAAGAAACATTAAAATTCCTCTTATAACGTTTGTTTCTCTTTTTTAGTTTTTTCAAAATAAAACAGATTCGATTCCATTATATGTGGCTTTGACACACCATACTATGGTTAACGAATGATAAAAGAGGAATATGTTACTGTGCCATTCAGAAGTACATACAGGGCATTCGTTAATATATGCACTTTCTTCACATTTTGAAAACCAATTTATACTTTCTGTACTACAAAGCTGAATTTTGCATCACCCTGTATATTTTTTCGAAATCTCAACCAAATATGCTAACTAAATGTTCTACACATCATGATGGGAAAATAAATGCACAAATTACTACAAACTGCACAAGAAAATGAACGTAGTGCCTGTTGCTTTTGAAGAAATAGTGAACCCTCTCACGGCTGATGAGACCACGTGACACTCGTTGTAACTGGAAAATGTATGGCTTCAACCACTAATTTCTTCAATTTTTTTTAAAAACTCTCCTATTTGATACATATATGTTGTTAGGCAACTATTCAACAATATAGCAAATGTCATTCTACATATATATTATATTCTTATCCATTGTTACTATATACTACATACTATTCGCCATATCTCCCAAAGTTATTTACATATTTTGACGAAAGAAAGGTAAAATTGAAGAGGAAACCCCTCCATTTTGTCCTGTTGCGATAAGTGTCCTTTGCCCTTGAAGAAACGTTAAAATTTCTCTTATAACGTTTGTTTCTGTTTTTTAGTTTTTTCAAATTAAAACAGATTCGATTCCATTATATGTGGCTTTGACACACCATACTGTGGTTAACGAATGATAAAAGAGGAATATGTTACTGTGCCATTCAGAAGTACATACAGGGCATTCGTTAATATATGCACTTTCTTCACATTTTGAAAACCAAGTTAAACTTTCTGTACTACAAAGCTGAATTTTGCATCACCCTGTATATTTTTTACAAATCTCAACCAAATATGCTAACTAAATTTTCTAGACATCATCATGGGAAACTAATGCACAAATTACTACAAACTGCACTAAAAGATGAACGTAGTACCTGTTTCTTTAGAAGAAATAGTTAACCCTCTCACGGCTGATGAGACCACGTGACACTCGTTGTAACTGGAAAATGTATGGCTTCAACCACTAATTTCTTCAATTTTTAAAAAACTTTCCTATTTGGTATATATATGTTGTTAGGCAACTATTCAACAATATAGCATATGTCATTCTACATATATATTATGTTATTAATCATTGTTACTATATACTACATACTATTCGCCATATCTTCCAAACTTATTTACATATTTTGACGAAATAAAGCTAAAATTGAATAGGAAACTTCTCCACTTTGTCCTGTTGCGATAAGGGTCCTTTGCCCTTGAAGAAACGTTAAAATTTCTTTTATAAGGTATGTTTCTGTTTTTTAGTTTTTTCAAAATAAAACAGATTCGATTCCATTATATGTGGCTTTGACACACCATACTGTGGTTAACGAATGATAAAAGAGGAATATGTTACTGTGCCATTCAGAAGTACATACAGGGCATTCGCTAATATATGCACTTTCTTCACATTTTGAAAACCAATTTATACTTTCTGTACTACAAAGATGAATTTTGCATCACCCTGTATATTTTTTCGAAATCTCAACCAAATTTGCTAACTAAATGTTCTACACATCATCATGGGAAACTAATGCACAAATTACTACAAACTGCACTAAAAAATGAACGTAGTACCTGTTGCTTTAGAAGAAATATTTAACCCTCTCACGGCTGATGAGACCACGTGACACTCGTTGTAACTGGAAAATATATGGCTTCAACCATTAATTTCTTCAATTTTTTTAAAAAAACTCTCCTATTTTGTATATATGTTGTTAGGCAACTATTCAACAATATATCATATGTCATTCTACATATATATTATATTGTTATCCATTGTTACTATATACTACATACTATTCGCCATATCTCCCAAACTTATTTACATATTTTGACGAAATAAAGCTAAAATTGAAGAGGAAACCCCTCCACTTTGTCCTGTTGCGATAAGGGTCCTTTGCCCTTGAAGAAACGTTAAAATTTTCCTTATAACGTTTGTTTCTGTTTTTTAGTTTTTTCAAAATAAAACAGATTCGATTCCATTATATGTGGCTTTGACACACCATACTATGGTTAACGAATGATAAAAGAGGAATATGTTACTGTGCCATTCAGAAGTGCATACAGGGCATTCGTTAATATATGCAATTTCTTCACATTTTGAAAACCAAGTTAAACTTTCTGTACTACAAAGCTGAATTTTGCATCACCCTGTATATTTTTTACAAATCTCAACCAAATATGCTAACTAAATGTTCTACACATCATCATGGGAAACTAATGCACAAATTACTACAAACTGCACTAAAAAATGAACGTAGTACCTGTTGCTTTAGAAGAAATATTTAACCCTCTCACGGCTGATGAGACCACGTGACACTCGTTGTAACTGGAAAATATATGGCTTCAACCACTAATTTCTTCATTTTTTTTAAAAACTCTCCTATTTGGTACATATATGTTGTTAGGCAACTATTCAACAATATATTATATTCTCAACAATATAGTCATTCTACATATATATTATATTCTTATCCATTGTTACTATATACTACATACTATTCGCCATATCTCCCAAAGTTATTTACATATTTTGACGAAATAAAGCTCAAATTGAAGGGCAAACCCATCCATTTTGTACGGTTGCGTTACAGGTCCTTTGTCCTTGAAGAAACATTAAAATTCCTCTTATAACGTTTGTTTTTTTCTTTGGTTTTTTCAAAATAAAACACATTCGATTCCATTATATGTGGCTTTGACACACCATACTATGGTTAACGAATGCTAAAAGAGGAATATGTTACTGTGCCATTCAGAAGTACATACAGGGCATTCGTTAATATATGCAATTTCTTCACATTTTGAAAACCAAGTTAAACTTTCTGTACTACAAAGCTGAATTTTGCATCACCCTGTATATTTTTTACAAATCTCAACCAAATATGCTAACTAAATGTCCTACACATCATCATGGGAAACTAATGCACAAATTACTACAAACTGCACTAAAAAATGAACGTAGTACCTGTTGCTTTAGAAGAAATAGTGAACCCTCTCTCGGCTGATGAGACCACGTGACACTCGTTGTAACTGAAAAATGTATGGCTTCAACCACTAATTTCTTCAATTTTTTTAAAAAATTCTCCTATTTGGTACATATATGTTGTTAGGCAACTATTCAACAATATAGCATATGTCATTCTACATATATATTATATTCTTATCCATTGTTACTATATACTACATACTATTCGCCATATCTGCCAAAGTTATTTACATATTTTGACGAAAGAAAGGTAAAATTGAAGAGGAAACCCCTCCATTTTGTCCTGTTGCGATAAGTGTCCTTTGCCTTTGAAGAAACGTTAAAATTTCTCTTATAACGTTTGTTTCTGTTTTTTAGGTTTTTCAAAATAAAACAGATTCGATTCCATTATATGTGGCTTTGACACACCATACTATGGTTAACGAATGATAAAAGAGGAATATGTTACTGTGCCATTCAGAAGTACATACAGGGCATTCGTTAATATATGCAATTTCTTCACATTTTGAAAACCAAGTTAAACTTTCTGTACTACAAAGCTGAATTTTGCATCACCCTGTATATTTTTTACAAATCTCAACCAAATATGCTAACTAAATTTTCTACACATCATCATGAGAAACTAATGCACAAATTACTACAAACTGCACTAAAAGATGAACGTAGTACCTGTTTCTTTAGAAGAAATAGTTAACCCTCTCACGGCTGATGAGACCACGTGACACTCGTTGTAACTGGAAAATGTATGGCTTCAACCACTAATTTCTTCAATTTTTAAAAAACTTTCTTATTTGGTATATATATGTTGTTAGGCAACTATTCAACAATATAGCATATGTCATTCTACATATATATTATGTTATTAATCATTGTTACTATATACTACATACTATTCGCCATATCTTCCAAACTTATTTACATATTTTGACGAAATAAAGCTAAAATTGAATAGGAAACTTCTCCACTTTGTCCTGTTGCGATAAGGGTCCTTTGCCCTTGAAGAAACGTTAAAATTTCTTTTATAAGGTATGTTTCTGTTTTTTAGTTTTTTCAAAATAAAACAGATTCGATTCCATTATATGTGGCTTTGACACACCATACTGTGGTTAACGAATGATAAAAGAGGAATATGTTACTGTGCCATTCAGAAGTACATACAGGGCATTCGCTAATATATGCACTTTCTTCACATTTTGAAAACCAATTTATACTTTCTGTACTACAAAGATGAATTTTGCATCACCCTGTATATTTTTTCGAAATCTCAACCAAATATGCTAACTAAATGTTCTACACATCATCATGGGAAACTAATGCACAAATTACTACAAACTGCACTAAAAATGAACGTAGTACCTGTTGCTTTAGAAGAAATATTTAACCCTCTCACGGCTGATGAGACCACGTGACACTCGTTGTAACTGGAAAATATATGGCTTCAACCACTAATTTCTTCAATTTTTTTAAAAAAACTCTCCTATTTGGTATATATGTTGTTAGGCAACTATTCAACAATATATCATATGTCATTCTACATATATATTATATTGTTATCCATTGTTACTATATACTACATACTATTCGCCATATCTCCCAAAGTTATTTACATATTTTGCCGAAATAAAGCTAAAATTGAAGAGGAAACCCCTCCACTTTGTCCTGTTGCGATAAGGGTCCTTTGCCCTTGAAGAAACGTTAAAATTTTCCTTATAACGTTTGATTCTGTTTTTTAGTTTTTTCAAAATAAAACAGATTCGATTCCATTATATGTGGCTTTGACACACCATACTATGGTTAACGAATGATAAAAGAGGAATATGTTACTGTGCCATTCAGAAGTGCATACAGGGCATTCGTTAATATATGCAATTTCTTCACATTTTGAAAACCAAGTTAAACTTTCTGTACTACAAAGCTGAATTTTGCATCACCCTGTATATTTTTTACAAATCTCAACCAAATATGCTAACTAAATGTTCTACACATCATCATGGGAAACTAATGCACAAATTACTACAAACTGCACTAAAAAATGAACGTAGTACCTGTTGCTTTAGAAGAAATATTTAACCCTCTCACGGCTAATGAGACCACGTGACACTCGTTGTAACTGGAAAATATATGGCTTCAACCACTAATTTCTTCATTTTTTCTAAAAACTCTCCTATTTGGTACATATATGTTGTTAGGCAACTATTCAACAATATATTATATTCTCAACAATATAGTCATTCTACATATATATTATATTCTTATCCATTGTTACTATATACTACATACTATTCGCCATATCTCCCAAAGTTATTTACATATTTTGACGAAATAAAGCTCAAATTGAAGGGCAAACCCATCCATTTTGTACGGTTGCGTTACAGGTCCTTTGTCCTTGAAGAAACATTAAAATTCCTCTTATAACATTTGTTTTTTTTCTTTGGTTTTTTCAAAATAAAACAGATTCGATTCCATTATATGTGGCTTTGACACACCATACTATGGTTAACGAATGCTAAAAGAGGAATATGTTACTGTGCCATTCAGAAGTACATACAGGGCATTCGTTAATATATGCAATTTCTTCACATTTTGAAAACCAAGTTAAACTTTCTGTACTACAAAGCTGAATTTTGCATCACCCTGTATATTTTTTACAAATCTCAACCAAATATGCTAACTAAATGTCCTACACATCATCATGGGAAACTAATGCACAAATTACTACAAACTGCACTAAAAAATGAACGTAGTACCTGTTGCTTTAGAAGAAATATTTAACCCTCTCACGGCTGATAAGACCACGTGACACTCGTTGTAACTGGAAAATATATGGCTTCAACCACTAATTTCTTCAATTTTTTAAAAAAAAACTCTCCTATTTGGTATATATGTTGTTAGGCAACTATTCAACAATATATCATATGTCATTCTACATATATATTATATTGTTATCCATTGTTACTATATACTACATACTATTCGCCATATCTCTCAAACTTATTTACATATTTTGACGAAATAAAGCTAAAATTGAAGAGGAAACCCCTCCATTTTGTCCTGTTGCGATAAGTGTCCTTTGCCCTTGAAGAAACATTAAAATTCCTCTTTTAACGTTTATTTCTCTTTTTTAGTTTTTTCAAAATAAAACAGATTAAATTCCATTTTATGTGGCTTTGACACACCATACTCTGCTTAACGAATGATAAAAGAGGAATATGTTACTGTGCCATTCAGAAGTACATACAGGGCATTCGTTAATATATGCACTTTCTTCACATTTTGAAAACCAATTTATACTTTCTGTACTACAAAGCTGAATTTTGCATCACCCTGTATATTTTTTCCAAATCTCAACCAAATATGCTAACTAAATGTTCTACACATCATCATGGGAAACTAATGCACAAATTACTACAAACTGCACAAAAAAATGAACGTAGTACCTGTTGCTTTAGAAGAAATAGTGAACCCTCTCACGGCTGATGAGACCACGTGACACTCGTTGTAACTGGAAAATGTATGGCTTCAACCACTAATTTCTTCAATTTTTTTTAAAAACTCTCCTATTTGGTACATATATGTTGTTAGGCAACTATTCAACAATATAGCATGTCATTCTACATATATATTATATTCTTATCCATTGTTACCATATACTACATACTATTCGCCATATCTCCCAAAGTTATTTACATATTTTGACGAAAGAAAGGTAAAATTGAAGAGGAAACCCCTCCATTTTGTCCTGTTGCCATAAGTGTCCTTTGCCCTTGAAGAAACGTTAAAATTTCTCTTATAACGTTAGTTTCTGTTTTTTAGTTTTTTCAAAATAAAACAGATTCGATTCCATTATATGTGGCTTTGACACACCATACTGTGGTTAACGAATGATAAAAGAGGAATATGTTACTGTGCCTTTCAGAAGTACATACAGGGCATTCGTTAATATATGCACTTTCTAAGTTAAACTTTCTGTACTACAAAGCTGAATTTTGCATCACCCTGTATATTGTTTACAAATCTCAACCAAATATGCTAACTAAATTTTCTACACATCATCATGGGAAACTAATGCACAAATTACTACAAACTGCACTAAAAGATGAACGTAGTACCTGTTTCTTTAGAAGAAATAGTTAACCCTCTCACGGCTGATGAGACCACGTGACACTCGTTGTAACTGGAAAATGTATGGCTTCAACCACTAATTTCTTCAATTTTTAAAAAACTTTCCTATTTGGTATATATATGTTGTTAGGCAACTATTCAACAATATAGCATATGCCATTCTACATATATATTATGTTATTAATCATTGATACTATATACTACATACTATTCGCCATATCTTCCAAACTTATTTACATATTTTGACGAAATAAAGCTAAAATTGAATAGGAAACTTCTCCACTTTGTCCTGTTGCGATAAGGGTCCTTTGCCCTTGAAGAAACGTTAAAATTTCTTTTATAAGGTATGTTTCTGTTTTTTAGTTTTTTCAAAATAAAACAGATTCGATTCCATTATATGTGGCTTTGACACACCATACTGTGGTTAACGAATGATAAAAGAGGAATATGTTACTGTGCCATTCAGAAGTACATACAGGGCATTCGCTAATATATGCACTTTCTTCACATTTAGAAAACCAATTTATACTTTCTGTACTACAAAGATGAATTTTGCATCACCCTGTATATTTTTTCGAAATCTCAACCAAATATGCTAACTAAATGTTCTACACATCATCATGGGAAACTAATGCACAAATTACTACAAACTGCACTAAAAAATGAACGTAGTACCTGTTGCTTTAGAAGAAATATTTAACCCTCTCACGGCTGATGAGACCACGTGACACTCGTTGTAACTGGAAAATATATGGCTTCAACCACTAATTTCTTCATTTTTTTAAAAAAAACTCTCCTATTTGGTATATATGTTGTTAGGCAACTATTCAAGAATATATCATATGTCATTCTACATATATATTATATTGTTATCCATTGTTACTATATACTACATACTATTCGCCATATCTCCCAAAGTTATTTACATATTTTGACGAAATAAAGCTAAAATTGAAGAGGAAACCCCTCCACTTTGTCCTGTTGCGATAAGGGTCCTTTGCCCTTGAAGAAACGTTAAAATTTTCCTTATAACGTTTGTTTCTGTTTTTTAGTTTTTTCAAAATAAAACAGATTCGATTCCATTATATGTGGCTTTGACACACCATACTATGGTTAACGAATGATAAAAGAGGAATATGTTACTGTGCCATTCAGAAGTGCATACAGGGCATTCGTTAATATATGCAATTTCTTCACATTTTGAAAACCAAGTTAAACTTTCTGTACTACAAAGCTGAATTTTGCATCACCCTGTATATTTTTTACAAATCTCAACCAAATATGCTAACTAAATGTTCTACACATCATCATGGGAAACTAATGCACAAATTACTACAAACTGCACTAAAAAATGAACGTAGTACCTGTTGCTTTAGAAGAAATATTTAACCCTCTCACGGCTAATGAGACCACGTGACACTCGTTGTAACTGGAAAATATATGGCTTCAACCACTAATTTCTTCATTTTTTTAAAAAACTCTCCTATTTGGTACATATATGTTGTTAGGCAACTATTCAACAATATATTATATTCTCAACAATATAGTCATTCTACATATATATTATATTCTTATCCATTGTTACTATATACTACATACTATTCGCCATATCTCCCAAAGTTATTTACATATTTTGACGAAATAAAGCTCAAATTGAAGGGCAAACCCATCCATTTTGTACGGTTGCGTTACAGGTCCTTTGTCCTTGAAGAAACATTAAAATTCCTCTTATAACGTTTGTTTTTTTTCTTTGGTTTTTTCAAAATAAAACAGATTCGATTCCATTATATGTGGCTTTGACACACCATACTATGGTTAACGAATGCTAAAAGAGGAATATGTTACTGTGCCATTCAGAAGTACATACAGGGCATTCGTTAATATATGCAATTTCTTCACATTTTGAAAACCAAGTTAAACTTTCTGTACTACAAAGATGAATTTTGCATCACCCTGTATATTTTTTACAAATCTCAACCAAATATGCTAACTAAATGTCCTACACATCATCATGGGAAACTAATGCACAAATTACTACAAACTGCACTAAAAAATGAACGTAGTACCTGTTGCTTTAGAAGAAATATTTAACCCTCTCACGGCTGATAAGACCACGTGACACTCGTTGTAACTGGAAAATATATGGCTTCAACCACTAATTTCTTCAATTTTTTAAAAAAAACTCTCCTATTTGGTATATATGTTGTTAGGCAACTATTCAACAATATATCATATGTCATTCTACATATATATTATATTGTTATCCATTGTTACTATATACTACATACTATTCGCCATATCTCTCAAACTTATTTACATATTTTGACGAAATAAAGCTAAAATTGAAGAGGAAACCCCTCCATTTTGTCCTGTTGCGATAAGTGTCCTTTGCCCTTGAAGAAACATTAAAATTCCTCTTATAACGTTTATTTCTCTTTTTTAGTTTTTTCAAAATAAAACAGATTCGATTCCATTATATGTGGCTTTGACACACCATACTCTGCTTAACGAATGATAAAAGAGGAATATGTTACTGTGCCATTCAGTAGTACATACAGGGCATTCGTTAATATATGCACTTTCTTCACATTTTGAAAACCAATTTATACTTTCTGTACTACAAAGCTGAATTTTGCATCACCCTGTATATTTTTTCCAAATCTCAACCAAATATGCTAACTAAATGTTCTACACATCATCATGGGAAACTAATGCACAAATTACTACAAACTGCACAAAAAAATGAACGTAGTACCTGTTGCTTTAGAAGAAATAGTGAACCCTCTCACGGCTGATGAGACCACGTGACACTCGTTGTAACTGGAAAATGTATGGCTTCAACCACTAATTTCTTCAATTTTTTTTAAAAACTCTCCTATTTGGTACATATATGTTGTTAGGCAACTATTCAACAATATAGCATGTCATTCTACATATATATTATATTCTTATCCATTGTTACCATATACTACATACTATTCGCCATATCTCCCAAAGTTATTTACATATTTTGACGAAATAAAGCTCAAATTGAAGGGCAAACCCATCCATTTTGTACGGTTGCGTTACAGGTCCTTTGTCCTTGAAGAAACATTAAAATTCCTTTTATTACGTTTGTTTCTCTTTTTTACTTTTTTCAAAATAAAACAGATTCGATTCCATTATATGTGGCTTTGACACACCATACTATGGTTAACGAATGATAAAAGAGGAATATGTTACTGTGCCATTCAGAAGTACATACAGGGCATTCGTTAATATATGCAATTTCTTCACATTTTGAAAACCAAGTTAAAATTTCTGTACTACAAAGCTGAATTTTGCATCACCCTGTATATTTTTTACAAATCTCAACCAAATATGCTAACTAAATGTTCTACACATCATCATGGGAAACTAATGCACAAATTACTACAAACTGCACTAAAAAATGAACGTAGTACCTGTTGCTTTAGAAGAAATAGTTAACCCTCTCACGGCTGATGAGACCACGTGACACTCGTTGTAACTGGAAAATGTATGGCTTCAACCATTAATTTCTTCAATTTTTTTAAAAACTTTCCTCTTTGGTATATATATGTTGTTAGGCAACTATTCAACAATATAGCATATGTCATTCTACATATATATTATATTGTTAATCTTTGTTACTATATACTACATACTATTCGCCATATCTCCCAAACTTATTTACATATTTTGACGAAATAAAGCTAAAATTAAAGAGGAAACCCCTCCACTTTGTCCTGTTGCGATAAGGGTCCTTTGCCCTTGAAGAAACATTAAAATTTCTCTTATAACGTTTGTTTCTCTTTTTTAGTTTTTTCAAAATAAAACAGATTCGATTCCATTATATGTGGCTTTGACACACCATACTGTGGTTAACGAATGATAAAAGAGGAATATGTTACTGTGCCATTCAGAAGTACATACAGGGCATTCGTTAATATATGCACTTTCTTCACATTTTGAAAACCAATTTATACTTTCTGTACTACAAAGATGAATTTTGCATCACCCTGTATATTTTTTCGAAATCTCAACCAAATATGCTAACTAAATGTTCTACACATCATGATGGGAAAATAAATGCACAAATTACTACAAACTGCACAAAAAAATGAACGTTGTACCTGTTGCTTTAGAAGAAATAGTGAACCCTCTCTCGGCTGATGAGACCACGTGACACTCGTTGTAACTGAAAAATGTATGGCTTCAACCACTAATTTCTTCAATTTTTTTAAAAAATTCTCCTATTTGGTACATATATGTTGTTAGGCAACTATTCAACAATATAGCATATGTCATTCTACATATATATTATATTCTTATCCATTGTTATTATATATACTACATACTATTCGCCATATCTCCCAAAGTTATTTACATATTTTGACGAAAGAAAGGTAAAATTGAAGAGGAAACCCATCCATTTTGTCCTGTTGCGATAAGTGTCCTTTGCCTTTGAAGAAACGTTAAAATTTCTCTTATAACGTTTGTTTCTGTTTTTTAGGTTTATCAAAATAAAACAGATTCGATTCCATTATATGTGGCTTTGACACACCATACTATGGTTAACGAATGATAAAAGAGGAATATGTTACTGTGCCATTCAGAAGTACATACAGGGTATTCGTTAATATATGCAATTTCTTCACATTTTGAAAACGAAGTTAAACTTTCTGTACTACAAAGCTGAATTTTGCATCACCCTGTATATTTTTTACAAATCTCAACCAAATATGCTAACTAAATTTTCTACACATCATCATGGGAAACTAATGCACAAATTACTACAAACTGCACTAAAAAATGAACGTAGTACCTGTTTCTTTAGAAGAAATAGTTAACCCTCTCACGGCTGATGAGACCACGTGACACTCGTTGTAACTGGAAAATGTATGGCTTCAACCATTAATTTATTCAATTTTTTTAAAAACTTTCCTATTTGGAATATATATGTTGTTAGGCAACTATTCAACAATATAGCTTATGTCATTCTACATATATATTATATTGTTAATCTTTGTTACTATATACTACATACTAGTCCCCATATCTCCCAAACGTATTTACATATTTTGACGAAATAAAGCTAAAATTGAAGAGGAAACCCCTCCACTTTGTCCTGTTGCGATAAGGGTCCTTTGCCCTTGAAGAAACATTAAAATTCCTCTTATAACGTTTGTTTCTCTTTTTTAGTTTTTTCAAAATAAAACAGATTCGATTCCATTATATGTGGCTTTGACACACCATACTGTGGTTAACGAATGATAAAAGAGGAATATGTTACTGTGCCATTCAGAAGTACATACAGGGCATTCGTTAATATATGCACTTTCTTCACATTTTGAAAACCAATTTATACTTTCTGTACTACAAAGATGAATTTTGCATCACCCTGTATATTTTTTCGAAATCTCAACCAAATATGCTAACTAAATGTTCTACACATCATGATGGGAAAATAAATGCACAAATTTCTACAAACTGCACAAAAAAATGAACGTAGTGCCTGTTGCTTTAGAAGAAATAGTGAACCCTCTCACGGCTGATGAGACCACGTGACATTCGTTGTAACTGGAAAATGTATGGCTTCAACCACTAATTTCTTCAATTTTTTTTAAAAACTCTCCTATTTGATACATATATGTTGTTAGGCAACTATTCAACAATATAGCATATGTCATTCTACATATATATTATATTCTTATCCATTGTTACTATATACTACATACTATTCGCCATATCTCCCAAAGTTATTTACATATTTTGACGAAATAAAGCTCAAATTGAAGGGCAAACCAATCCATCTTGTACGGTTGCGTTACAGGTCCTTTGTCCTTGAAGAAACGTTAAAATTCCTCTTATAACGTTTGTTTCTCATTTTTAGTTTTTTCAAAATAAAACAGATTCGATTCCATTATATGTGGCTTTGACACTCCATACTATGGGTAACGAATGATAAAAGAGGAATATGTTACTGTGCCATTCAGAAGTACATACAGGGCATTCGTTAATATATGCAATTTCTTCACATTTTGAAAACCAAGTTAAAATTTCTGTACTACAAAGTTGAATTTTGCATCACCCTGTATATTTTTTCGAAATCTCAACCAAATATGCTAACTAAATTTTCTACACATCATCATGGGAAACTAATGCACAAATTACTACAAACTGCACTAAAAAATGAACGTAGTACCTGTTGCTTTAGAAGAAATAGTTAACCCTCTCACGGCTGATAAGACCACGTGACACTCGTTGTAACTGAAAATGTATGGCTTCAACCACTAATTTCTTCAATTTTTAAAAAACTTTCCTATTTGGTATTTATATGTTGTTAGGCAACTATTCAACAATATAGCATATGTCATTCTACATATATATTATGTTATTAATCATTGTTACTATATACTACATACTATTCGCCATATCTTCCAAACTTATTTACATATTTTGACGAAATAAAGCTAAAATTGAAGAGGAAACCCCTCCACTTTGTCCTGTTGCGATAAAGGTCCTTTGCCCTTGAAGAAACGTTAAAATTTCTTTTATAAGGTTTGTTTCTGTTTTTTACTTTTTTCAAAATAAAACAGATTCGATTCCATTATATGTGGCTTTGACACACCATAC
This sequence comes from Thermobia domestica, assembly GCF_964235325.1. NCBI lineage: Eukaryota > Metazoa > Arthropoda > Insecta > Zygentoma > Lepismatidae > Thermobia > Thermobia domestica. The sequence continues at coordinate 50,804 of NW_027656173.1, forward strand.
TGTGGTTAACGAATGATAAAAGAGGAATATGTTACTGTGCCATTCAGAAGTACATACAGGGCATTCGTTAATATATGCACTTTCTTCACATTTTGAAAACCAATTTATACTTTCTGTACTACAAAGATGAATTTTGCATCACCCTGTATATTTTTTCGAAATCTCAACCAAATATGCTAACTAAATGTTCTACACATCATGATGGGAAAATAAATGCACAAATTACTACAAACTGCACAAAAAAATGAACGTAGTACCTGTTGCTTTAGAAGAAATAGTGAACCCTCTCTCGGCTGATGAGACCACGTGACACTCGTTGTAACTGAAAAATGTATGGCTTCAACCACTAATTTCTTCAATTTTTTTAAAAAATTCTCCTATTTGGTACATATATGTTGTTAGGCAACTATTCAACAATATAGCATATGTCATTCTACATATATATTATATTCTTATCCATTCTTACTATATACTACATACTATTCGCCATATCTCCCAAAGTTATTTACATATTTTGACGAAAGAAAGGTAAAATTGAAGAGGAAACCCCTCCATTTTGTCCTGTTGCGATAAGTGTCCTTTGCCTTTGAAGAAACGTTAAAATTTCTCTTATAACGTTTGTTTCTGTTTTTTAGGTTTTTCAAAATAAAACAGATTCGATTCCATTATATGTGGCTTTGACACACCATACTATGGTTAACGAATGATAAAAGAGGAATATGTTACTGTGCCATTCAGAAGTACATACAGGGTATTCGTTAATATATGCAATTTCTTCACATTTTGAAAACGAAGTTAAACTTTCTGTACTACAAAGCTGAATTTTGCATCACCCTGTATATTTTTTACAAATCTCAACCAAATATGCTAACTAAATTTTCTACACATCATCATGGGAAACTAATGCACCAAATTACTACAAACTGCACTAAAAAATGAACGTAGTACCTGTTGCTTTAGAAGAAATAGTTAACCCTCTCACGGCTGATGAGACCACGTGACACTCGTTGTAACTGGAAAATGTATGGCTTCAACCATTAATTTATTCAATTTTTTTAAAAACTTTCCTATTTGGTATATATATGTTGTTAGGCAACTATTCAACAATATAGCTTATGTCATTCTACATATATATTATATTGTTAATCTTTGTTACTATATACTACATACTATTCGCCATATCTCCCAAACTTATTTACATATTTTGACGAAATAAAGCTAAAATTGAAGAGGAAACCCCTCCACTTTGTCCTGTTGCGATAAGGGTCCTTTGCCCTTGAAGAAACGTTAAAATTTCTTTTATAAGGTATGTTTCTTTTTTTTAGTTTTTTCAAAATAAAACAGATTCGATTCCATTATATGTGGCTTTGACACACCATACTGTGGTTAACGAATGATAAAAGAGGAATATGTTACTGTGCCATTCAGAAGTACATACAGGGCATTCGCTAATATATGCACTTTCTTCACATTTTGAAAACCAATTTATACTTTCTGTACTACAAAGATGAATTTTGCATCACCCTGTATATTTTTTCGAAATCTCAACCAAATATGCTAACTAAATGTTCTACACATCATCATGGGAAACTAATGCACAAATTACTACAAACTGCACTAAAAAATGAACGTAGTACCTGTTGCTTTAGAAGAAATATTTAACCCTCTCACGGCTGATGAGACCACGTGACACTCGTTGTAACTGGAAAATATATGGCTTCAACCACTAATTTCTTCATTTTTTTTAAAAAACTCTCCTATTTGGTATATATGTTGTTAGGCAACTATTCAACAATATATCATATGTCATTCTACATATATATTATATTGTTATCCATTGTTACTATATACTACATACTATTCGCCATATCTCCCAAACTTATTTACATATTTTGACGAAATAAAGCTAAAATTGAAGAGGAAACCCCTCCACTTTGTCCTGTTGCGATAAGGGTCCTTTGCCCTTGAAGAAACGTTAAAATTTTCCTTATAACGTTTGTTTCTGTTTTTTAGTTTTTTCAAAATAAAACAGATTCGATTCCATTATATGTGGCTTTGACACACCATACTATGGTTAACGAATGATAAAAGAGGAATATGTTACTGTGCCATTCAGAAGTGCATACAGGGCATTCGTTAATATATGCAATTTCTTCACATTTTGAAAACCAAGTTAAACTTTCTGTACTACAAAGCTGAATTTTGCATCACCCTGTATATTTTTTACAAATCTCAACCAAATATGCTAACTAAATGTTCTACACATCATCATGGGAAACTAATGCACAAGTTACTACAAACTGCACTAAAAAATGAACGTAGTACCTGTTGCTTTAGAAGAAATATTTAACACTCTCACGGCTGATGAGACCACGTGACACTCGTTGTAACTGGAAAATATATGGCTTCAACCACTAATTCCTTCATTTTTTTAAAAAACTCTCCTATTTGGTACATATATGTTGTTAGGCAACTATTCAACAATATATTATATTCTCAACAATATAGTCATTCTACATATATATTATATTCTTATCCATTGTTACTATATACTACATACTATTCGCCATATCTCCCAAAGTTACTTACATATTTTGACGAAATAAAGCTCAAATTGAAGGGCAAACCCATCCATTTTGTACGGTTGCGTTACAGGTCCTTTGTCCTTGAAGAAACATTAAAATTCCTCTTATAACGTTTGTTTTTTTTCTTTGGTTTTTTCAAAATAAAACAGATTCGATTCCATTATATGTGGCTTTGACACACCATACTATGGTTAACGAATGCTAAAAGAGGAATATGTTACTGTGCCATTCAGAAGTACATACAGGGCATTCGTTAATATATGCAATTTCTTCACATTTTGAAAACCAAGTTAAACTTTCTGTACTACAAAGCTGAATTTTGCATCACCCTGTATATTTTTTACAAATCTCAACCAAATATGCTAACTAAATGTCCTACACATCATCATGGGAAACTAATGCACAAATTACTACAAACTGCACTAAAAAATGAACGTAGTACCTGTTGCTTTAGAAGAAATAGTTAACCCTCTCACGGCTGATAAGACCACGTGACACTCGTTGTAACTGGAAAATATATGGCTTCAACCACTAATTTCTTCAATTTTTTTTAAAAAAAACTCTCCTATTTGGTATATATGTTGTTAGGCAACTATTCAACAATATATCATATGTCATTCTACATATATATTATATTTTTACCCATTGTTACTATATACTACATACTATTCGCCATATCTCCCAAACTTATTTACATATTTTGACGAAATAAAGCTAAAATTGAAGAGGAAACCCCTCCATTTTGTCCTGTTGCGATAAGTGTCCTTTGCCCTTGAAGAAACATTAAAATTCCTCTTATAACGTTTATTTCTCTTTTTTAGTTTTTTCAAAATAAAACAGATTCGATTCCATTATATGTGGCTTTGACACACCATACTCTGCTTAACGAATGATAAAAGAGGAATATGTTACTGTGCCATTCAGAAGTACATACAGGGCATTCGTTAATATATGCACTTTCTTCACATTTTGAAAACCAATTTATACTTTCTGTACTACAAAGCTGAATTTTGCATCACCCTGTATATTTTTTCCAAATCTCAACCAAATATGCTAACTAAATGTTCTACACATCATCATGGGAAACTAATGCACAAATTACTACAAACTGCACATAAAAATGAACGTAGTACCTGTTGCTTTAGAAGAAATAGTGAACCCTCTCACAGCTGATGAGACCACGTGACACTCGTTGTAACTGGAAAATGTATGGCTTCAACCACTAATTTCTTCAATTTTTTTTTTAAAAACTCTCCTATTTGGTACATATATGTTGTTAGGCAGCTATTCAACAATATAGCATGTCATTCTACATATATATTATATTCTTATCCATTGTTACCATATACTACATACTATTCGCCATATCTCCTAAAGTTATTTACATATTTTGACGAATTAAAGCTCAAATTGAAGGGCAAACCCATCCATTTTGTACGGTTGCGTTACAGGTCCTTTGTCCTTGAAGAAACATTAAAATTCCTTTTATAACGTTTGTTTCTCTTTTTTACTTTTTTCAAAATAAAACAGATTCGATTCCATTATATGTGGCTTTGACACACCATACTATGGTTAACGAATGATAAAAGAGGAATATGTTACTGTGCCATTCAGAAGTACATACAGGGTATTCGTTAATATATGCAATTTCTTCACATTTTGAAAACCAAGTTAAAATTTCTGTACTACAAAGCTGAATTTTGCATCACCCTGTATATTTTTTACAAATCTCAACCAAATATGCTAACTAAATGTTCTACACATCATCATGGGAAACTAATGCACAAACTACTACAAACTGCACTAAAAAAGAACGTAGTACCTGTTGCTTTAGAAGAAATAGTTAACCCTCTCGCGGCTGATGAGACCACGTGACACTCGTTGTAACTGGAAAATGTATGGCTTCAACCATTAATTTATTCAATTTTTTTAAAAACTTTCCTATTTGGTATATATATGTTGTTAGGCAACTATTCAACAATATAGCTTATGTCATTCTACATATATATTATATTGTTAATCTTTGTTACTATATACTACATACTATTCGCCATATCTCCCAAACTTATTTACATATTTTGACGAAATAAAGCTAAAATTGAAGAGGAAACCCCTCCACTTTGTCCTGTTGCGATAAGGGTCCTTTGCCCTTGAAGAAACGTTAAAATTTCTTTTATAAGGTATGTTTCTGTTTTTTAGTTTTTTCAAAATAAAACAGATTCGATTCCATTATATGTGGCTTTGACACACCATACTATGGTTAACGAATGATAAAAGAGGAATATGTTACTGTGCCATTCAGAAGTGCATACAGGGCATTCGTTAATATATGCAATTTCTTCACATTTTGAAAACCAAGTTAAACTTTCTGTACTACAAAGCTGAATTTTGCATCACCCTGTATATTTTTTACAAATCTCAACCAAATATGCTAACTAAATGTTCTACACATCATCATGGGAAACTAATGCACAAATTACTACAAACTGCACTAAAAAATGAACGTAGTACCTGATGCTTTAGAAGAAATATTTAACCCTCTCACGGCTGATGAGACCACGTGACACTCGTTGTAACTGGAAAATATATGGCTTCAACCACTAATTCCTTCATTTTTTTTAAAAACTCTCCTATTTGGTACATATATGTTGTTAGGCAACTATTCAACAATATATTATATTCTCAACAATATAGTCATTCTACATATATATTATATTCTTATCCATTGTTACTATATACTACATACTATTCGCCATATCTCCCAAAGTTATTTACATATTTTGACGAAATAAAGCTCAAATTGAAGGGCAAACCCATCCATTTTGTACGGTTGCGTTACAGGTCCTTTGTCCTTGAAGAAACATTAAAATTCCTCTTATAACGTTTGTTTTTTTTTCTTTGGTTTTTTCAAAATAAAACAGATTCGATTCCATTATATGTGGCTTTGACACACCATACTATGGTTAACGAATGCTAAAAGAGGAATATGTTACTGTGCCATTCAGAAGTACATACAGGGCATTCGTTAATATATGCAATTTCTTCACATTTTGAAAACCAAGTTAAACTTTCTGTACTACAAAGCTGAATTTTGCATCACCCTGTATATTTTTTACAAATCTCAACCAAATATGCTAACTAAATGTCCTACACATCATCATGGGAAACTAATGCACAAATTACTACAAACTGCACTAAAAAATGAACGTAGAACCTGTTGCTTTAGAAGAAATAGTTAACCCTCTCACGGCTGATAAGACCACGTGACACTCGTTGTAACTGGAAAATATATGGCTTCAACCACTAATTTCTTCAATTTTTTTTAAAAAAAACTCTCCTATTTGGTATATATGTTGTTAGGCAACTATTCAACAATATATCATATGTCATTCTACATATATATTATATTGTTATCCATTGTTACTATATACTACATACTATTCGCCATATCTCCCAAACTTATTTACATATTTTGACGAAATAAAGCTAAAATTGAAGAGGAAACCCCTCCATTTTGTCCTGTTGCGATAAGTGTCCTTTGCCCTTGAAGAAACATTAAAATTCCTCTTATAACGTTTATTTCTCTTTTTTAGTTTTTTCAAAATAAAACAGATTCGATTCCATTATATGTGGCTTTGACACACCATACTCTGCTTAACGAATGATAAAAGAGGAATATGTTACTGTGCCATTCAGAAGTACATACAGGGCATTCGTTAATATATGCACTTTCTTCACATTTTGAAAACCAATTTATACTTTCTGTACTACAGAGCTGAATTTTGCATCACACTGTATATTTTTTCCAAATCACAACCAAATATGCTAACTAAATGTTCTACACATCATCATGGGAAACTAATGCACAAATTACTACAAACTGCACATAAAAATGAACGTAGTACCTGTTGCTTTAGAAGAAATAGTGAACCCTCTCACAGCTGATGAGACCACGTGACACTCGTTGTAACTGGAAAATGTATGGCTTCAACCACTAATTTCTTCAATTTTTTTTTAAAAACTCTCCTATTTGGTACATATATGTTGTTAGGCAACTATTCAACAATATAGCATGTCATTCTACATATATATTATATTCTTATCCATTGTTACCATATACTACATACTATTCGCCATATCTCCCAAAGTTATTTACATATTTTGACGAATTAAAGCTCAAATTGAAGGGCAAACCCATCCATTTTGTACGGTTGCGTTACAGGTCCTTTGTCCTTGAAGAAACATTAAAATTCCTTTTATAACGTTTGTTTCTCTTTTTTACTTTTTTCAAAATAAAACAGATTCGATTCCATTATATGTGGCTTTGACACACCATACTATGGTTAACGAATGATAAAAGAGGAATATGTTACTGTGCCATTCAGAAGTACATACAGGGCATTCGTTAATATATGCAATTTCTTCACATTTTGAAAACCAAGTTAAAATTTCTGTACTACAAAGCTGAATTTTGCATCACCCTGTATATTTTTTACAAATCTCAACCAAATATGCTAACTAAATGTTCTACACATCATCATGGGAAACTAATGCACAAACTACTACAAACTGCACTAAAAAATGAACGTAGTACATGTTGCTTTAGAAGAAATAGTTAACCCTCTCACGGCTGATGAGACCACGTGACACTCGTTGTAACTGGAAAATGTATGGGTTCAACCATTAATTTCTTCAATTTTTTTAAAAACTTTCCTATTTGGTATATATATGTTGTTAGGCAACTATTCAACAATATAGCATATGTCATTCTACATATATATTATATTGTTAATCTTTGTTACTATATGCTACATACTATTCGCCATATCTCCCAAACTTATTTACATATTTTGACGAAATAAAGCTAAAATTAAAGAGGAAACCCCTCCACTTTGTCCTGTTGCGATAGGGGTCCTTTGCCCTTGAAGAAACATTAAAATTTCTCTTATAACGTTTGTTTCTCTTTTTTAGTTTTTTCAAAATAAAACAGATTCGATTCCATTATATGTGGCTTTGACACACCATACTGTGGTTAACGAATGATAAAAGAGGAATATGTTACTGTGCCATTCAGAAGTACATACAGGGCATTCGTTAATATATGCACTTTCTTCACATTTTGAAAACCAATTTATACTTTCTGTACTACAAAGATGAATTTTGCATCACCCTGTATATTTTTTCCAAATCTCAACCAAATATGCTAACTAAATGTTCTACACATCATCATGGGAAACTAATGCACAAATTACTACAAACTGCACAAAAAAATGAACGTAGTACCTGTTGCTTTAGAAGAAATAGTGAACCCTCTCACGGCTGATGAGACCACGTGACACTCGTTGTAACTGGAAAATGTATGGCTTCAACCACTAATTTCTTCAATTTTTTTAAAAAACTCTCCTATTTGATACATATATGTTGTTAGGCAACTATTCAACAATATAGCATATGTCATTCTACATATATATTATATTCTTATCCATTGTTACTATATACTACATACTATTCGCCATATCTCCCAAAGTTATTTACATATTTTGACGAAAGAAAGGTAAAATTGAAGAGGAAACCCTTCCATTTTGTCCTGTTGCGATAAGTGTCCTTTGCCCTTGAAGAAACGTTAAAATTTCTCTTATAACGTTTGTTTCTGTTTTTTAGTTTTTTCAAAATAAAACAGATTCGATTCCATTATATGTGGCTTTGACACACCATACTGTGGTTAACGAATGATAAAAGAGGAATATGTTACTGTGCCATTCAGAAGTACATACAGGGCATTCGTTAATATATGCACTTTCTTCACATCTTGAAAACCAAGTTAAACTTTCTGTACTACAAAGCTGAATTTTGCATCACCATGTATATTTTTTACAAATCTCAACCAAATATGCTAACTAAATTTTCTACACATCATCATGGGAAACTAATGCACAAATTACTACAAACTGCACTAAAAGATGAACGTAGTACCTGTTTCTTTAGAAGAAATAGTTAACCCTCTCACGGCTGATGAGACCACGTGACACTCGTTGTAACTGGAAAATGTATGGCTTCAACCACTAATTTCTTCAATTTTTAAAAAACTTTCCTATTTGGTATATATATGTTGTTAGGCAACTATTCAACAATATAGCATATGTCATTCGACATATATATTATGTTATTAATCATTGTTACTATATACTACATACTATTCGCCATATCTTCCAAACTTATTTACATATTTTGACGAAATAAAGCTAAAATTGAATAGGAAACCCCTCCACTTTGTCCTGTTGCGATAAGGGTCCTTTGCCCTTGAAGAAACGTTAAAATTTCTTTTATAAGGTATGTTTCTGTTTTTTAGTTTTTTCAAAATAAAACAGATTCGATTCCATTATATGTGGCTTTGACACACCATACTGTGGTTAACGAATGATAAAAGAGGAATATGTTACTGTGCCATTCAGAAGTACATACAGGGCATTCGCTAATATATGCACTTTCTTCACATTTTGAAAACCAATTTATACTTTCTGTACTACAAAGATGAATTTTGCATCACCCTGTATATTTTTTCGAAATCTCAACCAAATATGCTAACTAAATGTTCTACACATCATGATGGGAAAATAAATGCACAAATTACTACAAACTGCACAAAAAAATGAACGTAGTACCTGTTGCTTTAGAAGAAATAGTTAACCCTCTCACGGCTGATGAGACCACGTGACACTCGTTGTAACTGGAAAATGTATGGCTTCAACCATTAATTTATTCAATTTTTTTAAAAACTTTCCTATTTGGTATATATATGTTGTTAGGCAACTATTCAACAATATAGCTTATGTCATTCTACATATATATTATATTGTTAATCTTTGTTACTATATACTACATACTAGTCGCCATATCTCCCAAACTTATTTACATATTTTGACGAAATAAAGATAAAATTGAAGAGGAAACCCCTCCACTTTGTCCTGTTGCGATAAGGGTCCTTTGCCCTTGAAGAAACATTAAAATTCCTCTTGTAACGTTTGTTTCTCTTTTTTAGTTTTTTCAAAATAAAACAGATTCGATTCCATTATATGTGGCTTTGACACACCATACTGTGGTTAACGAATGATAAAAGAGGAATATGTTACTGTGCCATTCAGAAGTACATACAGGGCATTCGTTAATATATGCACTTTCTTCACATTTTGAAAACCAATTTATACTTTCTGTACTACAAAGATGAATTTTGCATCACCCTGTATATTTTTTCGAAATCTCAACCAAATATGCTAACTAAATGTTCTACACATCATGATGGGAAAATAAATGCACAAATTACTACAAACTGCACTAAAAAATGAACGTAGTACCTGTTGCTTTAGAAGAAATAGTGAACCCTCTCTCGGCTGATGAGACCACGTGACACTCGTTGTAACTGAAAAATGTATGGCTTCAACCACTAATTTCTTCAATTTTTTTAAAAAATTCTCCTATTTGGTACATATATGTTGTTAGGCAACTATTCAACAATATAGCATATGTCATTCTACATATATATTATATTCTTATCCATTGTTACTATATACTACATACTATTCGCCATATCTCCCAAAGTTATTTACATATTTTGACGAAAGAAAGGTAAAATTGAAGAGGAAACCCCTCCATTTTGTCCTGTTGCGATAAGTGTCCTTTGCCTTTGAAGAAACGTTAAAATTTCTCTTATAACGTTTGTTTCTGTTTTTTAGGTTTTTCAAAATAAAACAGATTCGATTCCATTATATGTGGCTTTGACACACCATACTATGGTTAACGAATGATAAAAGAGGAATATGTTACTGTGCCATTCAGAAGTACATACAGGGTATTCGTTAATATATGCAATTTCTTCACATTTTGAAAACGAAGTTAAACTTTGTGTACTACAAAGCTGAATTTTGCATCACCCTGTATATTTTTTACAAATCTCAACCAAATATGCTAATTAAATTTTCTGCACATCATCATGGGAAACTAATGCACAAATTACTACAAACTGCACTAAAAAATGAACGTAGTACCTGTTTCTTTAGAAGAAATAGTTAACCCTCTCACGGCTGATGAGACCACGTGACACTCGTTGTAACTGGAAAATGTATGGCTTCAACCATTAATGTATTCAATTTTTTTAAAAACTTTCCTATTTGGTATATATATGTTGTTAGGCAACTATTCAACAATATAGCTTATGTCATTCTACATATATATTATATTGTTAATCTTTGTTACTATATACTACATACTAGTCGCCATATCTCCCAAATTTATTTACATATTTTGACGAAATAAAGCTAAAATTGAAGAGGAAACCCCTCCACTTTGTCCTGTTGCGATAAGGGTCCTTTGCCCTTGAAGAAACGTTAAAATTTCTTTTATAAGGTGTGTTTCTGTTTTTTAGTTTTTTCAAAATAAAACAGATTCGATTCCATTATATGTGGCTTTGACACACCATACTGTGGTTAACGAATGATAAAAGAGGAATATGTTACTGTGCCATTCAGAAGTACATACAGGGCATTCGCTAATATATGCACTTTCTTCACATTTTGAAAACCAATTTATACTTTCTGTACTACAAAGATGAATTTTGCATCACCCTGTATATTTTTTCGAAATCTCAACCAAACATGCTAACTAAATGTTCTACACATCATCATGGGAAACTAATGCACAAATTACTACAAACTGCACTAAAAAATGAACGTAGTACCTGTTGCTTTAGAAGAAATATTTAACCCTCTCACGGCTGATGAGACCACGTGACACTCGTTGTAACTGGAAAATATATGGCTTCAACCACTAATTTCTTCATTTTTTTTAAAAACTCTCCTATTTGGTACATATATGTTGTTAGGCAACTATTCAACAATATATTATATTCTCAACAATATAGTCATTCTACATATATATTATATTCTTATCCATTGTTACTATATACTACATACTATTCGCCATATCTCCCAAAGTTATTTACATATTTTGACGAAATAAAGCTCAAATTGAAGGGCAAACCCATCCATTTTGTACGGTTGCGTTACAGGTCCTTTGTCCTTGAAGAAACATTAAAATTCCTCTTATAACGTTTGTTTTTTTTCTTTGTTTTTTTCAAAATAAAACAGATTCGATTCCATTATATGTGGCTTTGACACACCATACTATGGTTAACGAATGCTAAAAGAGGAATATATTACTGTGCCATTCAGAAGTACATACAGGGCATTCGTTAATATATGCAATTTCTTCACATTTTGAAAACCAAGTTAAACTTTCTGTACTACAAAGCTGAATTTTGCATCACCCTGTATATTTTTTACAAATCTCAACCAAATATGCTAACTAAATGTCCTACACATCATCATGGGAAACTAATGCACAAATTACTACAAACTGCACTAAAAAATGAACGTAGTACCTGTTGCTTTAGAAGAAATAGTTAACCCTCTCACGGCTGATAAGACCACGTGACACTCGTTGTAACTGGAAAATATATGGCTTCAACCACTAATTTCTTCAATTTTTTTTAAAAAAACTCTCCTATTTGGTATATATGTTGTTAGGCAACTATTCAACAATATATCATATGTCATTCTACATATATATTATATTGTTATCCATTGTTACTATATACTACATACTATTCGCCATATCTCCCAAACTTATTTACATATTTTGACGTAATAAAGCTAAAATTGAAGAGGAAACCCCTCCATTTTGTCCTGTTGCGATAAGTGTCCTTTGCCCTTGAAGAAACATTAAAATTCCTCTTATAACGTTTATTTCTCTTTTTTAGTTTTTTCAAAATAAAACAGATTCGATTCCATTATATGTGGCTTTGACACACCATACTGTGCTTAACGAATGATAAAAGAGGAATATGTTACTGTGCCATTCAGAAGTACATACAGGGCATTCGTTAATATATGCACTTTCTTCACATTTTGAAAACCAATTTATATTTTCTGTACTAAAAAGCTGAATTTTGCAACACCCTGTATATTTTTTCCAAATCTCAACCAAATATGCTAACTAAATGTTCTACACATCATCATGGGAAACTAATGCACAAATTACTACAAACTGCACATAAAAATGAACGTAGTACCTGTTGGTTTAGAAGAAATAGTGAACCCTCTCACAGCTGATGAGACCACGTGACACTCGTTGTAACTGGAAAATGTATGGCTTCACCACTAATTTCTTCAATTTTTTTAAAAACTCTCCTATTTGGTACATATATGTTGTTAGGCAACTATTCAACAATATAGCATGTCATTCTACATATATATTATATTCTTATCCATTGTTACCATATACTACATACTATTCGCCATATCTCCCAAAGTTATTTACATATTTTGACGAATTAAAGCTCAAATTGAAAAGCAAACCCATCCATTTTGTACGGTTGCGTTACAGGTCCTTTGTCCTTGAAGAAACATTAAAATTCCTTTTATAACGTTTGTTTCTCTTTTTTACTTTTTTCAAAATAAAACAGATTCGATTCCATTATATGTGGCTTTGACACACCATACTATGGTTAACGAATGATAAAAGAGGAATATGTTACTGTGCCATTCAGAAGTACATACAGGGCATTCGTTAATATATGCAATTTCTTCACATTTTGAAAACCAAGTTAAAATTTCTGTACTACAAAGCTGAATTTTGCATCACCCTGTATATTTTTTACAAATCTCAACCAAATATGCTAACTAAATGTTCTACACATCATCATGGGAAACTAATGCACAAATTACTACAAACTGCACTAAAAAATGAACGTAGTACCTGTTGCTTTAGAAGAAATAGTTAACCCTCTCACGGCTGATGAGACCACGTGACACTCGTTGTAACTGGAAAATGGATGGCTTCAACCATTAATTTCTTCAATTTTTTTAAAAACTTTCCTATTTGGTATATATATGTTGTTAGGCAACTATTCAACAATATAGCATATGTCATTCTACATATATATTATATTGTTAATCTTTGTTACTATATACTACATACTATTCGCCATATCTCCCAAACTTATTTACATATTTTGACGAAATAAAGCTAAAATTAAAGAGGAAACCCCTCCACTTTGTCCTGTTGCGATAGGGGTCCTTTGCCCTTGAAGAAACATTAAAATTTCTCTTATAACGTTTGTTTCTCTTTTTTAGTTTTTTCAAAATAAAACAGATTCGATTCCATTATATGTGGCTTTGACACACCATACTGTGGTTAACGAATGATAAAAGAGGAATATGTTACTGTGCCATTCAGAAGTACATACAGGGCATTCGTTAATATATGCACTTTCTTCACATTTTGAAAACCAATTTATACTTTCTGTACTACAAAGATGAATTTTGCATCACCCTGTATATTTTTTCCAAATCTCAACCAAATATGCTAACTAAATGTTCTACACATCATCATGGGAAACTAATGCACAAATTACTACAAACTGCACAAAAAAATGAACGTAGTACCTGTTGCTTTAGAAGAAATAGTGAACCCTCTCACGGCTGATGAGACCACGTGACACTCGTTGTAACTGGAAAATGTATGGCTTCAACCACTAATTTCTTCAATTTTTTTAAAAAACTCTCCTATTTGATACATATATGTTGTTAGGCAACTATTCAACAATATAGCATATGTCATTCTACATATATATTATATTCTTATCCATTGTTACTATATACTACATACTATTCGCCATATCTCCCAAAGTTATTTACATATTTTGACGAAAGAAAGGTAAAATTGAAGAGGAAACCCTTCCATTTTGTCCTGTTGCGATAAGTGTCCTTTGCCCTTGAAGAAACGTTAAAATTTCTCTTATAACGTTTGTTTCTGTTTTTTAGTTTTTTCAAAATAAAACAGATTCGATTCCATTATATGTGGCTTTGACACACCATACTGTGGTTAACGAATGATAAAAGAGGAATATGTTACTGTGCCATTCAGAAGTACATACAGGGCATTCGTTAATATATGCACTTTCTTCACATCTTGAAAACCAAGTTAAACTTTCTGTACTACAAAGCTGAATTTTGCATCACCATGTATATTTTTTACAAATCTCAACCAAATATGCTAACTAAATTTTCTACACATCATCATGGGAAACTAATGCACAAATTACTACAAACTGCACTAAAAGATGAACGTAGTACCTGTTTCTTTAGAAGAAATAGTTAACCCTCTCACGGCTGATGAGACCACGTGACACTCGTTGTAACTGGAAAATGTATGGCTTCAACCACTAATTTCTTCAATTTTTAAAAAACTTTCCTATTTGGTATATATATGTTGTTAGGCAACTATTCAACAATATAGCATATGTCATTCGACATATATATTATGTTATTAATCATTGTTACTATATACTACATACTATTCGCCATATCTTCCAAACTTATTTACATATTTTGACGAAATAAAGCTAAAATTGAATAGGAAACCCCTCCACTTTGTCCTGTTGCGATAAGGGTCCTTTGCCCTTGAAGAAACGTTAAAATTTCTTTTATAAGGTATGTTTCTGTTTTTTAGTTTTTTCAAAATAAAACAGATTCGATTCCATTATATGTGGCTTTGACACACCATACTGTGGTTAACGAATGATAAAAGAGGAATATGTTACTGTGCCATTCAGAAGTACATACAGGGCATTCGCTAATATATGCACTTTCTTCACATTTTGAAAACCAATTTATACTTTCTGTACTACAAAGATGAATTTTGCATCACCCTGTATATTTTTTCGAAATCTCAACCAAATATGCTAACTAAATGTTCTACACATCATGATGGGAAAATAAATGCACAAATTACTACAAACTGCACAAAAAAATGAACGTAGTACCTGTTGCTTTAGAAGAAATAGTGAACCCTCTCTCGGCTGATGAGACCACGTGACACTCGTTGTAACTGAAAAATGTATGGCTTCAACCACTAATTTCTTCAATTTTTTTAAAAAATTCTCCTATTTGGTACATATATGTTGTTAGGCAACTATTCAACAATATAGCATATGTCATTCTACATATATATTATATTCTTATCCATTGTTACTATATACTACATACTATTCGCCATATCTCCCAAAGTTATTTACATATTTTGACGAAAGAAAGGTAAAATTGAAGAGGAAACCCCTCCATTTTGTCCTGTTGCGATAAGTGTCCTTTGCCTTTGAAGAAACGTTAAAATTTCTCTTATAACGTTTGTTTCTGTTTTTTAGGTTTTTCAAAATAAAACAGATTCGATTCCATTATATGTGGCTTTGACACACCATACTATGGTTAACGAATGATAAAAGAGGAATATGTTACTGTGCCATTCAGAAGTACATACAGGGTATTCGTTAATATATGCAATTTCTTCACATTTTGAAAACGAAGTTAAACTTTCTGTACTACAAAGCTGAATTTTGCATCACCCTGTATATTTTTTACAAATCTCAACCAAATATGCTAACTAAATTTTCTACACATCATCATGGGAAACTAATGCACAAATTACTACAAACTGCACTAAAAAATGAACGTAGTACCTGTTGCTTTAGAAGAAATAGTTAACCCTCTCACGGCTGATGAGACCACGTGACACTCGTTGTAACTGGAAAATGTATGGCTTCAACCATTAATTTATTCAATTTTTTTAAAAACTTTCCTATTTGGTATATATATGTTGTTAGGCAACTATTCAACAATATAGCTTATGTCATTCTACATATATATTATATTGTTAATCTTTGTTACTATATACTACATACTAGTCGCCATATCTCCCAAACTTATTTACATATTTTGACGAAATAAAGATAAAATTGAAGAGGAAACCCCTCCACTTTGTCCTGTTGCGATAAGGGTCCTTTGCCCTTGAAGAAACATTAAAATTCCTCTTGTAACGTTTGTTTCTCTTTTTTAGTTTTTTCAAAATAAAACAGATTCGATTCCATTATATGTGGCTTTGACACACCATACTGTGGTTAACGAATGATAAAAGAGGAATATGTTACTGTGCCATTCAGAAGTACATACAGGGCATTCGTTAATATATGCACTTTCTTCACATTTTGAAAACCAATTTATACTTTCTGTACTACAAAGATGAATTTTGCATCACCCTGTATATTTTTTCGAAATCTCAACCAAATATGCTAACTAAATGTTCTACACATCATGATGGGAAAATAAATGCACAAATTACTACAAACTGCACTAAAAAATGAACGTAGTACCTGTTGCTTTAGAAGAAATAGTGAACCCTCTCTCGGCTGATGAGACCACGTGACACTCGTTGTAACTGAAAAATGTATGGCTTCAACCACTAATTTCTTCAATTTTTTTAAAAAATTCTCCTATTTGGTACATATATGTTGTTAGGCAACTATTCAACAATATAGCATATGTCATTCTACATATATATTATATTCTTATCCATTGTTACTATATACTACATACTATTCGCCATATCTCCCAAAGTTATTTACATATTTTGACGAAAGAAAGGTAAAATTGAAGAGGAAACCCCTCCATTTTGTCCTGTTGCGATAAGTGTCCTTTGCCTTTGAAGAAACGTTAAAATTTCTCTTATAACGTTTGTTTCTGTTTTTTAGGTTTTTCAAAATAAAACAGATTCGATTCCATTATATGTGGCTTTGACACACCATACTATGGTTAACGAATGATAAAAGAGGAATATGTTACTGTGCCATTCAGAAGTACATACAGGGTATTCGTTAATATATGCAATTTCTTCACATTTTGAAAACGAAGTTAAACTTTGTGTACTACAAAGCTGAATTTTGCATCACCCTGTATATTTTTTACAAATCTCAACCAAATATGCTAATTAAATTTTCTGCACATCATCATGGGAAACTAATGCACAAATTACTACAAACTGCACTAAAAAATGAACGTAGTACCTGTTTCTTTAGAAGAAATAGTTAACCCTCTCACGGCTGATGAGACCACGTGACACTCGTTGTAACTGGAAAATGTATGGCTTCAACCATTAATGTATTCAATTTTTTTAAAAACTTTCCTATTTGGTATATATATGTTGTTAGGCAACTATTCAACAATATAGCTTATGTCATTCTACATATATATTATATTGTTAATCTTTGTTACTATATACTACATACTAGTCGCCATATCTCCCAAATTTATTTACATATTTTGACGAAATAAAGCTAAAATTGAAGAGGAAACCCCTCCACTTTGTCCTGTTGCGATAAGGGTCCTTTGCCCTTGAAGAAACGTTAAAATTTCTTTTATAAGGTGTGTTTCTGTTTTTTAGTTTTTTCAAAATAAAACAGATTCGATTCCATTATATGTGGCTTTGACACACCATACTGTGGTTAACGAATGATAAAAGAGGAATATGTTACTGTGCCATTCAGAAGTACATACAGGGCATTCGCTAATATATGCACTTTCTTCACATTTTGAAAACCAATTTATACTTTCTGTACTACAAAGATGAATTTTGCATCACCCTGTATATTTTTTCGAAATCTCAACCAAACATGCTAACTAAATGTTCTACACATCATCATGGGAAACTAATGCACAAATTACTACAAACTGCACTAAAAAATGAACGTAGTACCTGTTGCTTTAGAAGAAATATTTAACCCTCTCACGGCTGATGAGACCACGTGACACTCGTTGTAACTGGAAAATATATGGCTTCAACCACTAATTTCTTCATTTTTTTTAAAAACTCTCCTATTTGGTACATATATGTTGTTAGGCAACTATTCAACAATATATTATATTCTCAACAATATAGTCATTCTACATATATATTATATTCTTATCCATTGTTACTATATACTACATACTATTCGCCATATCTCCCAAAGTTATTTACATATTTTGACGAAATAAAGCTCAAATTGAAGGGCAAACCCATCCATTTTGTACGGTTGCGTTACAGGTCCTTTGTCCTTGAAGAAACATTAAAATTCCTCTTATAACGTTTGTTTTTTTTCTTTGTTTTTTTCAAAATAAAACAGATTCGATTCCATTATATGTGGCTTTGACACACCATACTATGGTTAACGAATGCTAAAAGAGGAATATGTTACTGTGCCATTCAGAAGTACATACAGGGCATTCGTTAATATATGCAATTTCTTCACATTTTGAAAACCAAGTTAAACTTTCTGTACTACAAAGCTGAATTTTGCATCACCCTGTATATTTTTTACAAATCTCAACCAAATATGCTAACTAAATGTCCTACACATCATCATGGGAAACTAATGCACAAATTACTACAAACTGCACTAAAAAATGAACGTAGTACCTGTTGCTTTAGAAGAAATAGTTAACCCTCTCACGGCTGATAAGACCACGTGACACTTGTTGTAACTGGAAAATATATGGCTTCAACCTCTAATTTCTTCAATTTTTTTTAAAAAAACTCTCCTATTTGGTATATATGTTGTTAGGCAACTATTCAACAATATATCATATGTCATTCTACATATATATTATATTGTTATCCATTGTTACTATATACTACATACTATTCGCCATATCTCCCAAACTTATTTACATATTTTGACGTAATAAAGCTAAAATTGAAGAGGAAACCCCTCCATTTTGTCCTGTTGCGATAAGTGTCCTTTGCCCTTGAAGAAACATTAAAATTCCTCTTATAACGTTTATTTCTCTTTTTTAGTTTTTTCAAAATAAAACAGATTCGATTCCATTATATGTGGCTTTGACACACCATACTGTGCTTAACGAATGATAAAAGAGGAATATGTTACTGTGCCATTCAGAAGTACATACAGGGCATTCGTTAATATATGCACTTTCTTCACATTTTGAAAACCAATTTATATTTTCTGTACTAAAAAGCTGAATTTTGCAACACCCTGTATATTTTTTCCAAATCTCAACCAAATATGCTAACTAAATGTTCTACACATCATCATGGGAAACTAATGCACAAATTACTACAAACTGCACATAAAAATGAACGTAGTACCTGTTGGTTTAGAAGAAATAGTGAACCCTCTCACAGCTGATGAGACCACGTGACACTCGTTGTAACTGGAAAATGTATGGCTTCAACCACTAATTTCTTCAATTTTTTTAAAAACTCTCCTATTTGGTACATATATGTTGTTAGGCAACTATTCAACAATATAGCATGTCATTCTACATATATATTATATTCTTATCCATTGTTACCATATACTACATACTATTCGCCATATCTCCCAAAGTTATTTACATATTTTGACGAATTAAAGCTCAAATTGAAAAGCAAACCCATCCATTTTGTACGGTTGCGTTACAGGTCCTTTGTCCTTGAAGAAACATTAAAATTCCTTTTATAACGTTTGTTTCTCTTCTTTACTTTTTTCAAAATAAAACAGATTCGATTCCATTATATGTGGCTTTGACACACCATACTATGGTTAACGAATGATAAAAGAGGAATATGTTACTGTGCCATTCAGAAGTACATACAGGGCATTCGTTAATATATGCAATTTCTTCACATTTTGAAAACCAAGTTAAAATTTCTGTACTACAAAGCTGAATTTTGCATCACCCTGTATATTTTTTACAAATCTCAACCAAATATGCTAACTAAATGTTCTACACATCATCATGGGAAACTAATGCACAAATTACTACAAACTGCACTAAAAAATGAACGTAGTACCTGTTGCTTTAGAAGAAATAGTTAACCCTCTCACGGCTGATGAGACCACGTGACACTCGTTGTAACTGGAAAATGGATGGCTTCAACCATTAATTTCTTCAATTTTTTTAAAAACTTTCCTATTTGGTATATATATGTTGTTAGGCAACTATTCAACAATATAGCATATGTCATTCTACATATATATTATATTGTTAATCTTTGTTACTATATACTACATACTATTCGCCATATCTCCCAAACTTATTTACATATTTTGACGAAATAAAGCTAAAATTAAAGAGGAAACCCCTCCACTTTGTCCTGTTGCGATAAGGGTCCTTTGCCCTTGAAGAAACATTAAAATTTCTCTTATAACGTTTGTTTCTCTTTTTTAGTTTTTTCAAAATAAAACAGATTCGATTCCATTATATGTGGCTTTGACACACCATACTGTGGTTAACGAATGATAGAAGAGGAATATGTTACTGTGCCATTCAGAAGTACATACAGGGCATTCGTTAATATATGCACTTTCTTCACATTTTGAAAACCAATTTATACTTTCTGTACTGCAAAGATGAATTTTGCATCACCCTGTATATTTTTTCGAAATCTCAACCAAATATGCTAACTAAATGTTCTACACATCATGATGGGAAAATAAATGCACAAATTACTACAAACTGCACAAAAAAATGAACGTAGTACCTGTTGCTTTAGAAGAAATAGTGAACCCTCTCACGGCTGATGAGACCACGTGACACTCGTTGTAACTGGAAAATGTATGGCTTCAACCACTAATTTCTTCAATTTTTTTTAAAAACTCTCCTATTTGGTATATATATGTTGTTAGGCAACTATTCAACAATATAGCATATGTCATTCTACATATATATTATGTTATTAATCATTGTTACTATATACTACATACTATTCGCCATATCTTCCAAACTTATTTACATATTTTGACGAAATAAAGCTAAAATTGAAGAGGAAACCTCTCCACTTTGTCCTGTTGCGATAAAGGTCCTTTGCCCTTGAAGAAATGTTAAAATTTCTTTTAAAGGGTTTGTTTCTGTTTTTTACTTTTTTCAAAATAAAACAGATTCGATTCCATTATATGTGGCTTTGACACACCATACTGTGGTTAACGAATGATAAAAGAGGAATATGTTACTGTGCCATTCAGAAGTACATACAGGGCATTCGTTAATATATGCACTTTCTTCACATTTTGAAAACCAATTTATACTTTCTGTACTACAAAGATGAATTTTGCATCACCCTGTATATTTTTTCGAAATCTCAACCAAATATGCTAACTAAATGTTCTACACATCATCATGGGAAACTAATGCACAAATTACTACAAACTGCACTAAAAAATGAACGTAGTACCTGTTGCTTTAGAAGAAATATTTAACCCTCTCACGGCTGATGAGACCACGTGACACTCGTTGTAACTGGAAAATGTATGGCTTCAACCACTAATTTCTTCAATTTTTAAAAAACTTTCCTATTTGGTATATATATGTTGTTAGGCAACTATTCAACAATATAGCATATGTCATTCTACATATATATTATGTTATTAATCATTGTTACTATATACTACATACTATTCGCCATATATTCCAAACTTATTTACATATTTTGACGAAATAAAGCTAAAATTGAATAGGAAACTTCTCCACTTTGTCCTGTTGCGATAAGGGTCCTTTGCCCTTGAAGAAACGTTAAAATTTCTTTTATAAGGTATGTTTCTGTTTTTTAGTTTTTTCAAAATAAAACAGATTCGATTCCATTATATGTGGCTTTGACACACCATACTGTGGTTAACGAATGATAAAAGAGGAATATGTTACTGTGCCATTCAGAAGTACATACAGGGCATTCGCTAATATATGCACTTTCTTCACATTTTGAAAACCAATTTATACTTTCTGTACTACAAAGATGAATTTTGCATCACCCTGTATATTTTTTCGAAATCTCAACCAAATATGCTAACTAAATGTTCTACACATCATCATGGGAAACTAATGCACAAATTACTACAAACTGCACTAAAAAATGAACGTAGTACCTGTTGCTTTAGAAGAAATATTTAACCCTCTCACGGCTGATGAGACCACGTGACACTCGTTGTAACTGGAAAATGTATGGCTTCAACCACTAATTTCTTCAATTTTTTTTAAAAAGCTCTCCTATTTGGTATATATGTTGTTAGGCAACTATTCAACAATATATCATATGTCATTCTACATATATATTATATTGTTATCCATTGTTACTATATACTACATACTATTCGCCATATCTCCCAAACTTATTTACATATTTTGACGAAATAAAGCTAAAATTGAAGAGGAAACCCCTCCACTTTGTCCTGTTGCGATAAGGGTCCTTTGCCCTTGAAGAAACGTTAAAATTTTCCTTATAACGTTTGTTTCTGTTTTTTAGTTTTTTCAAAATAAAACAGATTCGATTCCATTATATGTGGCTTTGACACACCATACTATGGTTAACGAATGATAAAAGAGGAATATGTTACTGTGCCATTCAGAAGTACATACAGGGCATTCGTTAATATATGCAATTTCTTCACATTTTGAAAACCAAGTTAAAATTTCTGTATTACAAAGTTGAATTTTGCATCACCCTGTATATTTTTTCGAAATATCAACCAAATATGCTAACTAAATTTTCTACACATCATCATGGGAAACTAATGCACAAATTACTACAAACTGCACAAAAAAATGAACGTAGTGCCTGTTGCTTTAGAAGAAATAGTGAACCCTCTCACGGCTGATGAGACCACGTGACACTCGTTGTAACTGGAAAATGTATGGCTTCAACCACTAATTTCTTCAATTTTTTTTAAAAACTCTCCTATTTGATACATATATGTTGTTAGGCAACTATTCAACAATATAGCATATGTCATTCTACATATATATTATATTCTTATCCATTGTTACTATATACTACATACTATTCGCCATATCTCCCAAAGTTATTTACATATTTTGACGAAATAAAGCTCAAATTGAAGGGCAAAACAATCCATCTTGTACGGTTGCGTTACAGGTCCTTTGTCTTTGAAGAAACGTTAAAATTCCTCTTATAACGTTTGTTTCTCTTTTTTAGTTTTTTCAAAATAAAACAGATTCGATTCCATTATATGTGGCTTTGACACACCATACTATGGTTAACGAATGATAAAAGAGGAATATGTTACTGTGCCATTCAGAAGTACATACAGGGCATTCGTTAATATATGCAATTTCTTCACATTTTGAAAACCAAGTTAAACTTTCTGTACTACAAAGCTGAATTTTGCATCACCCTGTATATTTTTTACAAATCTCAACCAAATATGCTAACTAAATGTCCTACACATCATCATGGGAAACTAATGCACAAATTACTACAAACTGCACTAAAAAATGAACGTAGTACCTGTTGCTTTAGAAGAAATAGTTAACCCTCTCACGGCTGATAAGACCACGTGACACTCGTTGTAACTGGAAAATATATGGCTTCAACCACTAATTTCTTCAATTTTTTTTAAAAAAAACTCTCCTATTTGGTATATATGTTGTTAGGCAACTATTCAACAATATATCATATGTCATTCTACATATATATTATATTGTTATCCATTGTTACTATATACTACATACTATTCGCCATATCTCCCAAACTTATTTACATATTTTGACGTAATAAAGCTAAAATTGAAGAGGAAACCCCTCCATTTTGTCCTGTTGCGATAAGTGTCCTTTGCCCTTGAAGAAACATTAAAATTCCTCTTATAACGTTTATTTCTCTTTTTTAGTTTTTTCAAAATAAAACAGATTCGATTCCATTATATGTGGCTTTGACACACCATACTGTGCTTAACGAATGATAAAAGAGGAATATGTTACTGTGCCATTCAGAAGTACATACAGGGCATTCGTTAATATATGCACTTTCTTCACATTTTGAAAACCAATTTATATTTTCTGTACTAAAAAGCTGAATTTTGCATCACCCTGTATATTTTTTCCAAATCTCAACCAAATATGCTAACTAAATGTTCTACACATCATCATGGGAAACTAATGCACAAATTACTACAAACTGCACATAAAAATGAACGTAGTACCTGTTGCTTTAGAAGAAATTGTGAACCCTCTCACGGCTGATGAGACCACGTGACACTCGTTGTAACTGGAAAATGTATGGCTTCAACCACTAATTTCTTCAATTTTTAAAAAACTTTCCTATTTGGTATATATATGTTGTTAGGCAACTATTCAACAATATAGCATATGTCATTCTACATATATATTATGTTATTAATCATTGTTACTATATACTACATACTATTCGCCATATCTTCCAAACTTATTTACATATTTTGACGAAATAAAGCTAAAATTGAATAGGAAACTTCTCCACTTTGTCCTGTTGCGATAAGGGTCCTTTGCCCTTGAAGAAACATTAAAATTCCTCTTATAACGTTTATTTCTCTTTTTTAGTTTTTTCAAAATAAAACAGATTCGATTCCATTATATGTGGCTTTGACACACCATACTGTGGTTAACGAATGATAAAAGAGGAATATGTTACTGTGCCATTCAGAAGTACATACAGGGCATTCGTTAATATATGCAATTTCTTCACATTTTGAAAACCAAGTTAAAATTTCTGTACTACAAAGCTGAATTTTGCATCACCCTGTATATTTTTTACAAATCTCAACCAAATATGCTAACTAAATGTTCTACACATCATCATGGGAAACTAATGCACAAATTACTACAAACTGCACTAAAAAATGAACGTAGTACCTGTTGCTTTAGAAGAAATAGTTAACCCTCTCACGGCTGATGAGACCACGTGACACTCGTTGTAACTGGAAAATGGATGGCTTCAACCATTAATTTCTTCAATTTTTTTAAAAACTTTCCTATTTGGTATATATATGTTGTTAGGCAACTATTCAACAATATAGCATATGTCATTCTACATATATATTATATTGTTAATCTTTGTTACTATATACTACATACTATTCGCCATATCTCCCAAACTTATTTACATATTTTGACGAAATAAAGCTAAAATTAAAGAGGAAACCCCTCCACTTTGTCCTGTTGCGATAAGGGTCCTTTGCCCTTGAAGAAACATTAAAATTTCTCTTATAACGTTTGTTTCTCTTTTTTAGTTTTTTCAAAATAAAACAGATTCGATTCCATTATATGTGGCTTTGACACACCATACTGTGGTTAACGAATGATAGAAGAGGAATATGTTACTGTGCCATTCAGAAGTACATACAGGGCATTCGTTAATATATGCACTTTCTTCACATTTTGAAAACCAATTTATACTTTCTGTACTGCAAAGATGAATTTTGCATCACCCTGTATATTTTTTCGAAATCTCAACCAAATATGCTAACTAAATGTTCTACACATCATGATGGGAAAATAAATGCACAAATTACTACAAACTGCACAAAAAAATGAACGTAGTACCTGTTGCTTTAGAAGAAATAGTGAACCCTCTCACGGCTGATGAGACCACGTGACACTCGTTGTAACTGGAAAATGTATGGCTTCAACCACTAATTTCTTCAATTTTTTTTAAAAACTCTCCTATTTGGTATATATATGTTGTTAGGCAACTATTCAACAATATAGCATATGTCATTCTACATATATATTATGTTATTAATCATTGTTACTATATACTACATACTATTCGCCATATCTTCCAAACTTATTTACATATTTTGACGAAATAAAGCTAAAATTGAAGAGGAAACCTCTCCACTTTGTCCTGTTGCGATAAAGGTCCTTTGCCCTTGAAGAAATGTTAAAATTTCTTTTAAAGGGTTTGTTTCTGTTTTTTACTTTTTTCAAAATAAAACAGATTCGATTCCATTATATGTGGCTTTGACACACCATACTGTGGTTAACGAATGATAAAAGAGGAATATGTTACTGTGCCATTCAGAAGTACATACAGGGCATTCGTTAATATATGCACTTTCTTCACATTTTGAAAACCAATTTATACTTTCTGTACTACAAAGATGAATTTTGCATCACCCTGTATATTTTTTCGAAATCTCAACCAAATATGCTAACTAAATGTTCTACACATCATCATGGGAAACTAATGCACAAATTACTACAAACTGCACTAAAAAATGAACGTAGTACCTGTTGCTTTAGAAGAAATATTTAACCCTCTCACGGCTGATGAGACCACGTGACACTCGTTGTAACTGGAAAATGTATGGCTTCAACCACTAATTTCTTCAATTTTTAAAAAACTTTCCTATTTGGTATATATATGTTCTTAGGCAACTATTCAACAATATAGCATATGTCATTCTACATATATATTATGTTATTAATCATTGTTACTATATACTACATACTATTCGCCATATCTTCCAAACTTATTTACATATTTTGACGAAATAAAGCTAAAATTGAATAGGAAACTTCTCCACTTTGTCCTGTTGCGATAAGGGTCCTTTGCCCTTGAAGAAACGTTAAAATTTCTTTTATAAGGTATGTTTCTGTTTTTTAGTTTTTTCAAAATAAAACAGATTCGATTCCATTATATGTGGCTTTGACACACCATACTGTGGTTAACGAATGATAAAAGAGGAATATGTTACTGTGCCATTCAGAAGTACATACAGGGCATTCGCTAATATATGCACTTTCTTCACATTTTGAAAACCAATTTATACTTTCTGTACTACAAAGATGAATTTTGCATCACCCTGTATATTTTTTCGAAATCTCAACCAAATATGCTAACTAAATGTTCTACACATCATCATGGGAAACTAATGCACAAATTACTACAAACTGCACTAAAAAATGAACGTAGTACCTGTTGCTTTAGAAGAAATATTTAACCCTCTCACGGCTGATGAGACCACGTGACACTCGTTGTAACTGGAAAATGTATGGCTTCAACCACTAATTTCTTCAATTTTTTTTAAAAAAACTCTCCTATTTGGTATATATGTTGTTAGGCAACTATTCAACAATATATCATATGTCATTCTACATATATATTATATTGTTATCCATTGTTACTATATACTACATACTATTCGCCATATCTCCCAAACTTATTTACATATTTTGACGAAATAAAGCTAAAATTGAAGAGGAAACCCCTCCACTTTGTCCTGTTGCGATAAGGGTCCTTTGCCCTTGAAGAAACGTTAAAATTTTCCTTATAACGTTTGTTTCTGTTTTTTAGTTTTTTCAAAATAAAACAGATTCGATTCCATTATATGTGGCTTTGACACACCATACTATGGTTAACGAATGATAAAAGAGGAATATGTTACTGTGCCATTCAGAAGTACATACAGGGCATTCGTTAATATATGCAATTTCTTCACATTTTGAAAACCAAGTTAAAATTTCTGTATTACAAAGTTGAATTTTGCATCACCCTGTATATTTTTTACAAATCTCAACCAAATATGCTAACTAAATTTTCTACACATCATCATGGGAAACTAATGCACAAATTACTACAAACTGCACTAAAAAATGAACGTAGTACCTGTTGCTTTAGAAGAAATAGTTAACCCTCTCACGGCTGATAAGACCACGTGACACTCGTTGTAACTGGAAAATGTATGGCTTCAACCACTAATTTCTTCAATTTTTAAAAAACTTTCCTATTTGGTATATATATGTTGTTAGGCAACTATTCAACAATATAGCATATGTCATTCTACATATATATTATGTTATTAATCATTGTTACTATATACTACATACTATTCGCCATATCTTCCAAACTTATTTACATATTTTGACGAAATAAAGCTAAAATTGAAGAGGAAACCCCTCCACTTTGTCCTGTTGCGATAAAGGTCCTTTGCCCTTGAAGAAACGTTAAAATTTCTTTTATAAGTTTTCTTTCTGTTTTTTACTTTTTTCAAAATAAAACAGATTCGATTCCATTATATGTGGCTTTGACACACCATACTGTGGTTAACGAATGATAAAAGAGGAATATGTTACTGTGCCATTCAGCAGTACATACAGGGCATTCGTTAATATATGTACTTTCTTCACATTTTGAAAACCAATTTATACTTTCTGTACTACAAAGATGAATTTTGCATCACCCTGTATATTTTTTCGAAATCTCAACCAAATATGCTAACTAAATGTTCTACACATCATGATGGGAAAATAAATGCACAAATTACTACAAACTGCACAAAAAAATGAACGTAGTACCTGTTGCTTTAGAAGAAATAGTGAACCCTCTCTCGGCTGATGAGACCACGTGACACTCGTTGTAACTGAAAAATGTATGGCTTCAACCACTAATTTCTTCAATTTTTTTTAAAAAATTCTCCTATTTGGTACATATATGTTGTTAGGCAACTATTCAACAATATAGCATATGTCATTCTACATATATATTATATTCTTATCCATTGTTAATATATACTACATACTATTCGCCATATCTCCCAAAGTTATTTACATATTTTGACGAAAGAAAGGTAAAATTGAAGAGGAAACCCCTCCATTTTGTCCTGTTTCGATAAGTGTCCTTTGCCTTTGAAGAAACGTTAAAATTTCTCTTATAACGTTTGTTTCTGTTCTTTAGGTTTTTCAAAATAAAACAGATTCGATTCCATTATATGTGGCTTTGACACACCATACTATGGTTAACGAATGATAAAAGAGGAATATGTTACTGTGCCATTCAGAAGTACATACAGGGTATTCGTTAATATATGCAATTTCTTCACATTTTGAAAACGAAGTTAAACTTTCTGTACTACAAACCTGAATTTTGCATCACCCTGTATATTTTTTACAAATCTCAACCAAATATGCTAACTAAATTTTCTACACATCATCATGGGAAACTAATGCACAAATTACTACAAACTGCACTAAAAAATGAACGTAGTACCTGTTTCTTTAGAAGAAATAGTTAACCCTCTCACGGCTGATGAGACCACGTGACACTCGTTGTAACTGGAAAATGTATGGCTTCAACCATTAATTTATTCAATTTTTTTAAAAACTTTCCTATTTGGTATATATATGTTGTTAGGCAACTATTCAACAATATAGCTTATGTCATTCTACATATATATTATATTGTTAATCTTTGTTACTATATACTACATACTAGTCGCCATATCTCCCAAACTTATTTACATATTTTGACGAAATAAAGCTAAAATTCAAGAGGAAACCCCTCCACTTTGTCCTGTTGCGATAAGGGTCCTTTGCCCTTGAAGAAACATTAAAATTCCTCTTATAACGTTTGTTTCTCTTTTTTAGTTTTTTCAAAATAAAACAGATTCGATTCCATTATATGTGGCTTTGACACACCATACTGTGGTTAACGAATGATAAAAGAGGAATATGTTACTGTGCCATTCAGAAGTACATACAGGGCATTCGTTAATATATGCACTTTCTTCACATTTTGAAAACCAATTTATACTTTCTGTACTACAAAGCTGAATTTTGCATCACCCTGTATATTTTTTCGAAATCTCAACCAAATATGCTAACTAAATGTTCTACAATTCATGATGGGAAAATAAATACACAAATTACTACAAACTGCACAAAAAAATGAACGTAGTGCCTGTTGCTTTAGAAGAAATAGTGAACCCTCTCACGGCTGATGAGACCACGTGACACTCGTTGTAACTGGAAAATGTATGGCTTCAACCACTAATTTCTTCAATTTTTTTTAAAAACTCTCCTATTTGATACATATATGTTGTTAGGCAACTATTCAACAATATAGCATATGTCATTCTACATATATATTATATTCTTATCCATTGTTACTATATACTACATACTATTCGCCATATCTCCCAAAGTTATTTACATATTTTGACGAAATAAAGCTCAAATTGAAGGGCAAACCAATCCATCTTGTACGGTTGCGTTACAGGTCCTTTGTCTTTGAAGAAACGTTAAAATTCCTCTTATAACGTTTGTTTCTCTTTTTTAGTTTTTTCAAAATAAAACAGATTCGATTCCATTATATGTGGCTTTGACACACCATACTATGGTTAACGAATTGTAAAAGAGGAATATGTTACTGTGCCATTCAGAAGTACATACAGGGCATTCGTTAATATATGCAATTTCTTCACATTTTGAAAACCAAGTTAAACTTTCTGTACTACAAAGCTGAATTTTGCATCACCCTGTATATTTTTTACAAATCTCAACCAAATATGCTAACTAAATGTCCTACACATCATCATGGGAAACTAATGCACAAATTACTACAAACTGCACTAAAAAATGAACGTAGTACCTGTTGCTTTAGAAGAAATAGTTAACCCTCTCACGGCTGATAAGACCACGTGACACTCGTTGTAACTGGAAAATATATGGCTTCAACCACTAATTTCTTCAATTTTTTTTAAAAAAAAACTCTCCTATTTGGTATATATGTTGTTAGGCAACTATTCAACAATATATCATATGTCATTCTACATATATATTATATTGTTATCCATTGTTACTATATACTACATACTATTCGCCATATCTCCCAAACTTATTTACATATTTTGACGTAATAAAGCTAAAATTGAAGAGGAAACCCCTCCATTTTGTCCTGTTGCGATAAGTGTCCTTTGCCCTTGAAGAAACATTAAAATTCCTCTTATAACGTTTATTTCTCTTTTTTAGTTTTTTCAAAATAAAACAGATTCGATTCCATTATATGTGGCTTTGACACACCATACTGTGCTTAACGAATGATAAAAGAGGAATATGTTACTGTGCCATTCAGAAGTACATACAGGGCATTCGTTAATATATGCACTTTCTTCACATTTTGAAAACCAATTTATATTTTCTGTACTAAAAAGTTGAATTTTGCATCACCCTGTATATTTTTTCCAAATCTCAACCAAATATGCTAACTAAATGTTCTACACATCATCATGGGAAACTAATGCACAAATTACTACAAACTGCACATAAAAATGAACGTAGTACCTGTTGCTTTAGAAGAAATAGTGAACCCTCTCACAGCTGATGAGACCACGTGACACTCGTTGTAACTGGAAAATGTATGGCTTCAACCACTAATTTCTTCAATTTTTTTTAAAAACTCTCCTATTTGGTACATATATGTTGTTAGGCAACTATTCAACAATATAGCATGTCATTCTACATATATATTATATTCTTATCCATTGTTACCATATACTACATACTATTCGCCATATCTCCCAAAGTTATTTACATATTTTGACGAATTAAAGCTCAAATTGAAAAGCAAACCCATCCATTTTGTACGGTTGCGTTACAGGTCCTTTGTCCTTGAAGAAACATTAAAATTCCTTTTATAACGTTTGTTTCTCTTTTTTACTTTTTTCAAAATAAAACAGATTCGATTCCATTATATGTGGCTTTGACACACCATACTATGGTTAACGAATGATAAAAGAGGAATATGTTACTGTGCCATTCAGAAGTACATACAGGGCATTCGTTAATATATGCAATTTCTTCACATTTTGAAAACCAAGTTAAAATTTCTGTACTACAAAGCTGAATTTTGCATCACCCTGTATATTTTTTACAAATCTCAACCAAATATGCTAACTAAATGTTCTACACATCATCATGGGAAACTAATGCACAAATTACTACAAACTGCACTAAAAAATGAACGTAGTACCTGTTGCTTTAGAAGAAATAGTTAACCCTCTCACGGCTGATGAGACCACGTGACACTCGTTGTAACTGGAAAATGGATGGCTTCAACCATTAATTTCTTCAATTTTTTTAAAAACTTTCCTATTTGGTATATATATGTTGTTAGGCAACTATTCAACAATATAGCATATGTCATTCTACATATATATTATATTGTTAATCTTTGTTACTATATACTACATACTATTCGCCATATCTCCCAAACTTATTTACATATTTTGACGAAATAAAGCTAAAATTAAAGAGGAAACCCCTCCACTTTGTCCTGTTGCGATAAGGGTCCTTTGCCCTTGAAGAAACATTAAAATTTCTCTTATAACGTTTGTTTCTCTTTTTTAGTTTTTTCAAAATAAAACAGATTCGATTCCATTATATGTGGCTTTGACACACCATACTGTGGTTAACGAATGATAGAAGAGGAATATGTTACTGTGCCATTCAGAAGTACATACAGGGCATTCGTTAATATATGCACTTTCTTCACATTTTGAAAACCAATTTATAATTTCTGTACTGCAAAGATGAATTTTGCATCACCCTGTATATTTTTTCGAAATCTCAACCAAATATGCTAACTAAATGTTCTACACATCATGATGGGAAAATAAATGCACAAATTACTACAAACTGCACAAAAAAATGAACGTAGTACCTGTTGCTTTAGAAGAAATAGTGAACCCTCTCACGGCTGATGAGACCACGTGACACTCGTTGTAACTGGAAAATGTATGGCTTCAACCACTAATTTCTTCAATTTTTTTTAAAAACTCTCCTATTTGGTATATATATGTTGTTAGGCAACTATTCAACAATATAGCATATGTCATTCTACATATATATTATGTTATTAATCATTGTTACTATATACTACATACTATTCGCCATATCTTCCAAACTTATTTACATATTTTGACGAAATAAAGCTAAAATTGAATAGGAAACTTCTCCACTTTGTCCTGTTGCGATAAGGGTCCTTTGCCCTTGAAGAAACGTTAAAATTTCTTTTATAATGTATGTTTCTGTTTTTTAGTTTTTTCAAAATAAAACAGATTCGATTCCATTATATGTGGCTTTGACACACCATACTGTGGTTAACGAATGATAAAAGAGGAATATGTTACTGTGCCATTCAGAAGTACATACAGGGCATTCGCTAATATATGCACTTTCTTCACATTTTGAAAACCAATTTATACTTTCTGTACTACAAAGATGAATTTTGCATCACCCTGTATATTTTTTCGAAATCTCAACCAAATATGCTAACTAAATGTTCTACACATCATCATGGGAAACTAATGCACAAATTACTACAAACTGCACTAAAAAATGAACGTAGTACCTGTTGCTTTAGAAGAAATTGTGAACCCTCTCACGGCTGATGAGACCACGTGACACTCGTTGTAACTGGAAAATGTATGGCTTCAACCACTAATTTCTTCAATTTTTAAAAAACTTTCCTATTTGGTATATATATGTTGTTAGGCAACTATTCAACAATATAGCATATGTCATTCTACATATATATTATGTTATTAATCATTGTTACTATATACTACATACTATTCGCCATATCTTCCAAACTTATTTACATATTTTGACGAAATAAAGCTAAAATTGAATAGGAAGCTTCTCCACTTTGTCCTGTTGCGATAAGGGTCCTTTGCCCTTGAAGAAACGTTAAAATTTCTTTTATAAGGTATGTTTCTGTTTTTTAGTTTTTTCAAAATAAAACAGATTCGATTCCATTATATGTGGCTTTGACACACCATACTGTGGTTAACGAATGATAAAAGAGGAATATGTTACTGTGCCATTCAGAAGTACATACAGGGCATTCGCTAATATATGCACTTTCTTCACATTTTGAAAACCAATTTATACTTTCTGTACTACAAAGATGAATTTTGCATCACCCTGTATATTTTTTCGAAATCTCAACCAAATATGCTAACTAAATGTTCTACACATCATCATGGGAAACTAATGCACAAATTACTACAAACTGCACTAAAAAATGAACGTAGTACCTGTTGCTTTAGAAGAAATATTTAACCCTCTCACGGCTGATGAGACCACGTGACACTCGTTGTAACTGGAAAATGTATGGCTTCAACCACTAATTTCTTCAATTTTTTTTAAAAAAACTCTCCTATTTGGTATATATGTTGTTAGGCAACTATTCAACAATATATCATATGTCATTCTACATATATATTATATTGTTATCCATTGTTACTATATACTACATACTATTCGCCATATCTCCCAAACTTATTTACATATTTTGACGAAATAAAGCTAAAATTGAAGAGGAAACCCCTCCACTTTGTCCTGTTGCGATAAGGGTCCTTTGCCCTTGAAGAAACGTTAAAATTTTCCTTATAACGTTTGTTTCTGTTTTTTAGTTTTTTCAAAATAAAACAGATTCAATTCCATTATATGTGGCTTTGACACACCATACTATGGTTAACGAATGATAAAAGAGGAATATGTTACTGTGCCATTCAGAAGTACATACAGGGCATTCGTTAATATATGCACTTTCTTCACATTTTGAAAACCAATTTATACTTTCTGTACTACAAAGATGAATTTTGCATCACCCTGTATATTTTTTCGAAATCTCAACCAAATATGCTAACTAAATGTTCTACACATCATGATGGGAAAATAAATGCACAAATTACTACAAACTGCACAAAAAAATGAACGTAGTACCTGTTGCTTTAGAAGAAATAGTTAACCCTCTCACGGCTGATGAGACCACGTGACACTCGTTGTAACTGGAAAATGTATGGCTTCAACCATTAATTTATTCAATTTTTTTAAAAACTTTCCTATTTGGTATATATATGTTGTTAGGCAACTATTCAACAATATAGCTTATGTCATTCTACATATATATTATATTGTTAATCTTTGTTACTATATACTACATACTAGTCGCCATATCTCCCAAACTTATTTACATATTTTGACGAAATAAAGCTAAAATTGAAGAGGAAACCCCTCCACTTTGTCCTGTTGCGATAAGGGTCCTTTGCCCTTGAAGAAACATTAAAATTCCTCTTATAACGTTTGTTTCTCTTTTTTAGTTTTTTCAAAATAAAACAGATTCGATTCCATTATATGTGGCTTTGACACACCATACTGTGGTTAACGAATGATAAAAGAGGAATATGTTACTGTGCCATTCAGAAGTACATACAGGGCATTCGTTAATATATGCACTTTCTTCACATTTTGAAAACCAATTTATACTTTCTGTACTACAAAGCTGAATTTTGCATCACCCTGTATATTTTTTCGAAATCTCAACCAAATATGCTAACTAAATGTTCTACAATTCATGATGGGAAAATAAATGCACAAATTACTACAAACTGCACAAAAAAATGAACGTAGTGCCTGTTGCTTTAGAAGAAATAGTGAACCCTCTCACGGCTGATGAGACCACGTGACACTCGTTGTAACTGGAAAATGTATGGCTTCAACCACTAATTTCTTCAATTTTTTTTAAAAACTCTCCTATTTGATACATATATGTTGTTAGGCAACTATTCAACAATATAGCATATGTCATTCTACATATATATTATATTCTTATCCATTGTTACTATATACTACATACTATTCGCCATATCTCCCAAAGTTATTTACATATTTTGACGAAATAAAGCTCAAATTGAAGGGCAAACCAATCCATCTTGTACGGTTGCGTTACAGGTCCTTTGTCTTTGAAGAAACGTTAAAATTCCTCTTATAACGTTTGTTTCTCTTTTTTAGTTTTTTCAAAATAAAACAGATTCGATTCCATTATATGTGGCTTTGACACACCATACTGTGGTTAACGAATGATAAAAGAGGAATATGTTACTGTGCCATTCAGCAGTACATACAGGGCATTCGTTAATATATGCACTTTCTTCACATTTTGAAAACCAATTTATACTTTCTGTACTACAAAGATGAATTTTGCATCACCCTGTATATTTTTTCGAAATCTCAACCAAATATGCTAACTAAATGTTCTACACATCATGATGGGAAAATAAATGCACAAATTACTACAAACTGCACAAAAAAATGAACGTAGTACCTGTTGCTTTAGAAGAAATAGTGAACCCTCTCTCGGCTGATGAGACCACGTGACACTCGTTGTAACTGAAAAATGTATGGCTTCAACCACTAATTTCTTCAATTTTTTTTAAAAAATTCTCCTATTTGGTACATATATGTTGTTAGGCAACTATTCAACAATATAGCATATGTCATTCTACATATATATTATATTCTTATCCATTGTTAATATATACTACATACTATTCGCCATATCTCCCAAAGTTATTTACATATTTTGACGAAAGAAAGGTAAAATTGAAGAGGAAACCCCTCCATTTTGTCCTGTTTCGATAAGTGTCCTTTGCCTTTGAAGAAACGTTAAAATTTCTCTTATAACGTTTGTTTCTGTTCTTTAGGTTTTTCAAAATAAAACAGATTCGATTCCATTATATGTGGCTTTGACACACCATACTATGGTTAACGAATGATAAAAGAGGAATATGTTACTGTGCCATTCAGAAGTACATACAGGGTATTCGTTAATATATGCAATTTCTTCACATTTTGAAAACGAAGTTAAACTTTCTGTACTACAAACCTGAATTTTGCATCACCCTGTATATTTTTTACAAATCTCAACCAAATATGCTAACTAAATTTTCTACACATCATCATGGGAAACTAATGCACAAATTACTACAAACTGCACTAAAAAATGAACGTAGTACCTGTTTCTTTAGAAGAAATAGTTAACCCTCTCACGGCTGATGAGACCACGTGACACTCGTTGTAACTGGAAAATGTATGGCTTCAACCATTAATTTATTCAATTTTTTTAAAAACTTTCCTATTTGGTATATATATGTTGTTAGGCAACTATTCAACAATATAGCTTATGTCATTCTACATATATATTATATTGTTAATCTTTGTTACTATATACTACATACTAGTCGCCATATCTCCCAAACTTATTTACATATTTTGACGAAATAAAGCTAAAATTCAAGAGGAAACCCCTCCACTTTGTCCTGTTGCGATAAGGGTCCTTTGCCCTTGAAGAAACATTAAAATTCCTCTTATAACGTTTGTTTCTGTTTTTTACTTTTTTCAAAATAAAACAGATTCGATTCCATTATATGTGGCTTTGACACACCATACTGTGGTTAACGAATGATAAAAGAGGAATATGTTACTGTGCCATTCAGAAGTACATACAGGGCATTCGTTAATATATGCACTTTCTTCACATTTTGAAAACCAATTTATACTTTCTGTACTACAAAGCTGAATTTTGCATCACCCTGTATATTTTTTCGAAATCTCAACCAAATATGCTAACTAAATGTTCTACAATTCATGATGGGAAAATAAATGCACAAATTACTACAAACTGCACAAAAAAATGAACGTAGTGCCTGTTGCTTTAGAAGAAATAGTGAACCCTCTCACGGCTGATGAGACCACGTGACACT
Source organism: Thermobia domestica (assembly GCF_964235325.1). NCBI lineage: Eukaryota > Metazoa > Arthropoda > Insecta > Zygentoma > Lepismatidae > Thermobia > Thermobia domestica. Next base: position 88,406 of record NW_027656173.1, read on the forward strand.
CGTTGTAACTGGAAAATGTATGGCTTCAACCACTAATTTCTTCAATTTTTTTTAAAAACTCTCCTATTTGATACATATATGTTGTTAGGCAACTATTCAACAATATAGCATATGTCATTCTACATATATATTATATTCTTATCCATTGTTACTATATACTACATACTATTCGCCATATCTCCCAAAGTTATTTACATATTTTGACGAAATAAAGCTCAAATTGAAGGGCAAACCAATCCATCTTGTACGGTTGCGTTACAGGTCCTTTGTCTTTGAAGAAACGTTAAAATTCCTCTTATAACGTTTGTTTCTCTTTTTTAGTTTTTTCAAAATAAAACAGATTCGATTCCATTATATGTGGCTTTGACACACCATACTATGGTTAACGAATGATAAAAGAGGAATATGTTACTGTGCCATTCAGAAGTACATACAGGGCATTCGTTAATATATGCAATTTCTTCACATTTTGAAAACCAAGTTAAAATTTCTGTACTACAAAGTTGAATTTTGCATCACCCTGTATATTTTTTACAAATCTCAACCAAATATGCTAACTAAATTTTCTACACATCATCATGGGAAACTAATGCACAAATTACTACAAACTGCACTAAAAAATGAACGTAGTACCTGTTGCTTTAGAAGAAATAGTTAACCCTCTCACGGCTGATAAGACCACGTGACACTCGTTGTAAGTGGAAAATGTATTGCTTCAACCACTAATTTCTTCAATTTTTAAAAAACTTTCCTATTTGGTATATATATGTTGTTAGGCAACTATTCAACAATATAGCATATGTCATTCTACATATATATTATGTTATTAATCATTGTTACTATATACTACATACTATTCGCCATATCTTCCAAACTTATTTACATATTTTGACGAAATAAAGCTAAAATTGAAGAGGAAACCCCTCCACTTTGTCCTGTTGCGATAAAGGTCCTTTGCCCTTGAAGAAATGTTAAAATTTCTTTTATAAGGTTTGTTTCTGTTTTTTACTTTTTTCAAAATAAAACAGATTCGATTCCATTATATGTGGCTTTGACACACCATACTGTGGTTAACGAATGATAAAAGAGGAATATGTTACTGTGCCATTCAGAAGTACATACAGGGCATTCGTTAATATATGCACTTTCTTCACATTTTGAAAACCAATTTATAATTTCTGTACTTCAAAGATGAATTTTGCATCACCCTGTATATTTTTTCGAAATCTCAACCAAATATGCTAACTAAATGTTCTACACATCATGATGGGAAAATAAATGCACAAATTACTACAAACTGCACAAAAAAATGAAAGCAGTACCTGTTGCTTTAGAAGAAATAGTGAACCCTCTCTCGGCTGATGAGACCACGTGACACTCGTTGTAACTGAAAAATGTATGGCTTCAACCACTAATTTCTTCAATTTTTTTTAAAAAATTCTCCTATTTGGTACATATATGTTGTTAGGCAACTATTCAACAATATAGCATATGTCATTCTACATATATATTATATTCTTATCCATTCTTACTATATACTACATACTATTCGCCATATCTCCCAAAGTTTTTTACATATTTTGACGAAAGAAAGGTAAAATTGAAGAGGAAACCCCTCCATTTTGTCCTGTTGCGATAAGTGTCCTTTGCCTTTGAAGAAACGTTAAAATTTCTCTTATAACGTTTGTTTCTGTTTTTTAGGTTTTTCGAAATAAAACAGATTCGATTCCATTATATGTGGCTTTGACACACCATACTATGGTTAACGAATGATAAAAGAGGAATATGTTACTGTGCCATTCAGAAGTACATACAGAGTATTCGTTAATATATGCAATTTCTTCACATTTTGAAAACGAAGTTAAACTTTCTGTACTACAAATCTGAATTTTGCATCACCCTGTATATTTTTTACAAATCTCAACCAAATATGCTAACTAAATTTTCTACACATCATCATGGGAAACTAATGCACAAATTACTACAAACTGCACTAAAAAATGAACGTAGTACCTGTTTCTTTAGAAGAAATAGTTAACCCTCTCACGGCTGATGAGACCACGTGACACTCGTTGTAACTGGAAAATGTATGGCTTCAACCATTAATTTATTCAATTTTTTTAAAAACTTTCCTATTTGGTATATATATGTTGTTAGGCAACTATTCAACAATATAGCTTATGTCATTCTACATATATATTATATTGTTAATCTTTGTTACTATATACTACATACTAGTCGCCATATCACCCAAACTTATTTACATATTTTGACGAAATAAAGCTAAAATTGAAGAGGAAACCCCTCCACTTTGTCCTGTTGCGATAAGGGTCCTTTGCCCTTGAAGAAACATTAAAATTCCTCTTATAACGTTTGTTTCTCTTTTTTAGTTTTTTCAAAATAAAACAGATTCGATTCCATTATATGTGGCTTTGACACACCATACTGTGGTTAACGAATGATAAAAGAGGAATATGTTACTGTGCTATTCAGAAGTACATACAGGGCATTCGTTAATATATGCACTTTCTTCACATTTTGAAAACCAATTTATACTTTCTGTACTACAAAGCTGAATTTTGCATCACCCTGTATATTTTTTCGAAATCTCAACCAAATATGCTAACTAAATGTTCTACACATCATGATGGGAAAATAAATGCACAAATTACTACAAACTGCACAAAAAAATGAACGTAGTGCCTGTTGCTTTAGAAGAAATAGTGAACCCTCTCACGGCTGATGAGACCACGTGACACTCGTTGTAACTGGAAAATGTATGGCTTCAACCACTAATTTCTTCAATTTTTTTTAAAAACTCTCCTATTTGATACATATATGTTGTTAGGCAACTATTCAACAATATAGCATATGTCATTCTACATATATATTATATTCTTATCCATTGTTACTATATACTACATACTATTCGCCATATCTCCCAAAGTTATTTACATATTTTGACGAATTAAAGCTCAAATTGAAGGGCAAACCAATCCATCTTGTACGGTTGCGTTACAGGTCCTTTGTCCTTAAAGAAACGTTAAAATTCCTCTTATAACGTTTGTTTCTCTTTTTTAGTTTTTTCAAAATAAAACAGATTCGATTCCATTATATGTGGCTTTGACACACCATACTATGGTTAACGAATGATAAAAGAGGAATATGTTACTGTGCCATTCAGAAGTACATACAGGGCATTCGTTAATATATGCAATTTCTTCACATTTTGAAAACCAAGTTAAAATTTCTGTACTACAAAGTTGAATTTTGCATCACCCTGTATATTTTTTACAAATCTCAACCAAATATGCTAACTAAATTTTCTACACATCATCATGGGAAACTAATGCACAAATTACTACAAACTACACTAAAAAATGAACGTAGTACCTGTTGCTTTAGAAGAAATAGTTAACCCTCTCACGGCTGATAAGACCACGTGACACTCGTTGTAACTGGAAAATGTATGGCTTCAACCACTAATTTCTTCAATTTTTAAAAAACTTTCCTATTTGGTATATATATGTTGTTAGGCAACTATTCAACAATATAGCATATGTCATTCTACATATATATTATGTTATTAATCATTGTTACTATATACTACATACTATTCGCCATATCTTCCAAACTTATTTACATATTTTGACGAAATAAAGCTAAAATTGAAGAGGAAACCCTTCCACTTTGTCCTGTTGCGATAAAGGTCCTTTGCCCTTGAAGAAACGTTAAAATTTCTTTTATAAGGTTTGTTTCTGTTTTTTACTTTTTTCAAAATAAAACAGATTCGATTCCATTATATGTGGCTTTGACACACCATACTGTGGTTAACGAATGATAAAAGAGGAATATGTTACTGTGCCATTCAGAAGTACATACAGGGCATTCGTTAATATATGCACTTTCTTCACATTTTGAAAACCAATTTATACTTTCTGTACTACAAAGATGAATTTTGCATCACCCTGTATATTTTTTCGAAATCTCAACCAAATATGCTAACTAAATGTTCTACACATCATGATGGGAAAATAAATGCACAAATTACTACAAACTGCACAAAAAAATGAACGTAGTACCTGTTGCTTTAGAAGAAATAGTGAACCCTCTCTCGGCTGATGAGACCACGTGACACTCGTTGTAACTGAAAAATGTATGGCTTCAACCACTAATTTCTTCAATTTTTTAAAAAAATTCTCCTATTTGGTACATATATGTTGTTAGGCAACTATTCAACAATATAGCATATGTCATTCTACATATATATTATATTCTTATCCATTGTTACTATAAACTACATACTATTCGCCATATCTCCCAAAGTTATTTACATATTTTGAGGAAAGAAAGGTAAAATTGAAGAGGAAACCCCTCCATTTTGTCCTGTTGCGATAAGTGTCCTTTGCCTTTGAAGAAACGTTAAAATTTCTCTTATAACGTTTGTTTCTGTTTTTTAGGTTTTTCAAAATAAAACAGATTCGATTCCATTATATGTGGCTTTGACACACCATACTATGGTTAACGAATGATAAAAGAGGAATATGTTACTGTGCCATTCAGAAGTACATACAGGGTATTCGTTAATATATGCAATTTCTTCACATTTTGAAAACGAAGTTAAACTTTCTGTACTACAAAGCTGAATTTTGCATCACCCTGTATATTTTTTACAAATCTCAACCAAATATGCTAACTAAATTTTCTACACATCATCATGGGAAACTAATGCACAAATTACTACAAACTGCACTAAAAAATGAACGTAGTACCTGTTTCTTTAGAAGAAATAGTTAACCCTCTCACGGCTGATGAGACCACGTGACACTCGTTGTAACTGGAAAATGTATGGCTTCAACCATTAATTTATTCAATTTTTTTAAAAACTTTCCTATTTGGTATATATATGTTGTTAGGCAACTATTCAACAATATAGCTTATGTCATTCTACATATATATTATATTGTTAATCTTTGTTACTATATACTACATACTAGTCGCCATATCTCCCAAACTTATTTACATATTTTGACGAAATAAAGCTAAAATTGAAGAGGAAACCCCTCCACTTTGTCCTGTTGCGATAAGGGTTCTTTGCCCTTGAAGAAACATTAAAATTCCTCTTATAACGTTTGTTTCTCTTTTTTAGTTTTTTCAAAATAAAACAGATTCGATTCCATTATATGTGGCTTTGACACACCATACTGTGGTTAACGAATGATAAAAGAGGAATATGTTACTGTGCCATTCAGAAGTACATACAGGGCATTCGTTAATATATGCACTTTCTTCACATTTTGAAAACCAATTTATACTTTCTGTACTACAAAGCTGAATTTTGCATCACCCTGTATATTTTTTCGAAATCTCAACCAAATATGCTAACTAAATGTTCTACAATTCATGATGGGAAAATAAATGCACAAATTACTACAAACTGCACAAGAAAATGAACGTAGTGCCTGTTGCTTTAGAAGAAATTGTGAACCCTCTCACGGCTGATGAGACCACGTGACACTCGTTGTAACTGGAAAATGTATGGCTTCAACCACTAATTTCTTCAATTTTTTTTAAAAACTCTCCTATTTGATACATATATGTTGTTAGGCAACTATTCAACAATATAGCATATGTCATTCTACATATATATTATATTCTTATCCATTGTTACTATATACTACATACTATTCGCCATATCTCCCAAAGTTATTTACATATTTTGACGAAAGAAAGGTAAAATTGAAGAGGAAACCCCTCCATTTTGTCCTGTTGCGATAAGTGTCCTTTGCCCTTGAAGAAACGTTAAAATTTATCTTATAACGTTTGTTTCTGTTTTTTAGTTTTTTCAAAATAAAACAGATTCGATTCCATTATATGTGGCTTTGACACACCATACTGTGGTTAACGAATGATAAAAGAGGAATATGTTACTGTGCCATTCAGAAGTACATACAGGGCATTCGTTAATATATGCACTTTCTTCACATTTTGAAAACCAAGTTAAACTTTCTGTACTACAAAGCTGAATTTTGCATCACCCTGTATATTTTTTACAAATCTCAACCAAATATGCTAACTAAATTTTCTACACATCATCATGGGAAACTAATGCACAAATTACTACAAAGTGCACTAAAAGATGAACGTAGTACCTGTTTCTTTAGATTAAATAGTTAACCCTCTCACGGCTGATGAGACCACGTGACACTCGTTGTAACTGGAAAATGTATGGCTTCAACCACTAATTTCTTCAATTTTTAAAAAACTTTCCTATTTGGTATATATATGTTGTTAGGCAACTATTCAACAATATAGCATATGTCATTCTACATATATATTATGCTATTAATCATTGTTACTATATACAACATACTATTCGCCATATCTTCCAAACTTATTTACATATTTTGACGAAATAAAGCTAAAATTGAATAGGAAACTTCTCCACTTTGTCCTGTTGCGATAAGGGTCCTTTGCCCTTGAAGAAACGTTAAAATTTCTTTTATAAGGTGTGTTTCTGTTTTTTAGTTTTTTCAAAATAAAACAGATTCGATTCCATTATATGTGGCTTTGACACACCATACTGTGGTTAACGAATGATAAAAGAGGAATATGTTACTGTGCCATTCAGAAGTACATACAGGGCATTCGCTAATATATGCACTTTCTTCACATTTTGAAAACCAATTTATACTTTCTGTACTACAAAGATGAATTTTGCATCACCCTGTATATTTTTTCGAAATCTCAACCAAATATGCTAACTAAATGTTCTACACATCATCATGGGAAACTAATGCACAAATTACTACAAACTGCACTAAAAAATGAACGTAGTACCTGTTGCTTTAGAAGAAATATTTAACCCTCTCACGGCTGATGAGACCACGTGACACTCGTTGTAACTGGAAAATATATGGCTTCAACCACTAATTTCTTCAATTTTTAAAAAAAAACTCTCCTATTTGGTATATATGTTGTTAGGCAACTATTCAACAATATATCATATGTCATTCTACATATATATTATATTGTTATCCATTGTTACTATATACTACATACTATTCGCCATATCTCCCAAACTTATTTACATATTTTGACGAAATAAAGCTAAAATTGAAGAGGAAACCCCTCCACTTTGTCCTGTTGCGATAAGGGTCCTTTGCCCTTGAAGAAACGTTAAAATTTTCCTTATAACGTTTGTTTCTGTTTTTTAGTTTTTTCAAAATAAAACAGATTCGATTCCATTATATGTGGCTTTGACACACCATACTATGGTTAACGAATGATAAAAGAGGAATATGTTACTGTGCCATTCAGAAGTGCATACAGGGCATTCGTTAATATATGCAATTTCTTCACATTTTGAAAACCAAGTTAAACTTTCTGTACTACAAAGCTGAATTTTGCATCACCCTGTATATTTTTTACAAATCTCAACCAAATATGCTAACTAAATGTCCTACACATCATCATGGGAAACTAATGCACAAATTACTACAAACTGCACTAAAAAATGAACGTAGTACCTGTTGCTTTAGAAGAAATAGTGAACCCTCTCTCGGCTGATGAGACCACGTGACACTCGTTGTAACTGAAAAATGTATGGCTTCAACCACTAATTTCTTCAATTTTTTTAAAAAATTCTCCTATTTGGTACATATATGTTGTTAGGCAACTATTCAACAATATAGCATATGTCATTCTACATATATATTATATTCTTATCCATTGTTACTATATACTACATACTATTCGCCATATCTCCCAAAGTTATTTACATATTTTGACGAAAGAAAGGTAAAATTGAAGAGGAAACCCCTCCATTTTGTCCTGTTGCGATAAGTGTCCTTTGCCTTTGAAGAAACGTTAAAATTTCTCTTATAACGTTTGTTTCTGTTTTTTAGGTTTTTCAAAATAAAACAGATTCGATTCCATTATATGTGGCTTTGACACACCATACTATGGTTAACGAATGATAAAAGAGGAATATGTTACTGTGCCATTCAGAAGTACATACAGGGTATTCGTTAATATATGCAATTTCTTCACATTTTGAAAACGAAGTTAAACTTTCTGTACTACAAAGCTGAATTTTGCATCACCCTGTATATTTTTTACAAATCTCAACCAAATATGCTAACTAAATTTTCTACACATCATCATGGGAAACTAATGCACAAATTACTACAAACTGCACTAAAAAATGAACGTAGTACCTGTTTCTTTAGAAGAAATAGTTAACCCTCTCACGGCTGATGAGACCACGTGACACTCGTTGTAACTGGAAAATGTATGGCTTCAACCATTAATTTATTCAATTTTTTTAAAAACATTCCTATTTGGTATATATATGTTGTTAGGCAACTATTCAACAATATAGCTTATGTCATACTACATATATATTATATTGTTAATCTTTGTTACTATATACTACATACTAGTCGCCATATCTCCCAAACTTATTTACATATTTTGACGAAATAAAGCTAAAATTGAAGAGGAAACCCCTCCACTTTGTCCTGTGGCGATAAGGGTCCTTTGCCCTTGAAGAAACATTAAAATTCCTCTTATAACGTTTGTTTCTCTTTTTTAGTTTTTTCAAAATAAAACAGATTCGATTCCATTATATGTGGCTTTGACACACCATACTGTGGTTAACGAATGATAAAAGAGGAATATGTTACTGTGCCATTCAGAAGTACATACAGGGCATTCGTTAATATATGCACTTTCTTCACATTTTGAAAACCAATTTATACTTTCTGTACTACAAAGCTGAATTTTGCATCACCCTGTATATTTTTTCGAAATCTCAACCAAATATGCTAACTAAATGTTCTACACATCATGATGGGAAAATAAATGCACAAATTACTACAAACTGCACAAAAAAATGAACGTAGTGCCTGTTGCTTTAGAAGAAATAGTGAACCCTCTCACGGCTGATGAGACCACGTGACACTCGTTGTAACTGGAAAATGTATGGCTTCAACCACTAATTTCTTCAATTTTTTTTAAAAACTCCCCTATTTGATACATATATGTTGTTAGGCAACTATTCAACAATATAGCATATGTCATTCTACATATATATTATATTCTTATCCATTGTTACTATATACTACATACTATTCGCCATACCTCCCAAAGTTATTTACATATTTTGACGAAATAAAGCTCAAATTGAAGGGCAAACCAATCCATCTTGTACGGTTGCGTTACAGGTCCTTTGTCCTTGAAGAAACGTTAAAATTCCTCTTATAACGTTTGTTTCTCTTTTTTAGTTTTTTCAAAATAAAACAGATTCGATTCCATTATATGTGGCTTTGACACACCATACTATGGTTAACGAATGATAAAAGAGGAATATGTTACTGTGCCATTCAGAAGTACATACAGGGCATTCGTTAATATATGCAATTTCTTCACATTTTGAAAACCAAGTTAAAATTTCTGTACTACAAAGTTGAATTTTGCATCACCCTGTATATTTTTTACAAATCTCAACCAAATATGCTAACTAAATTTTCTACACATCATCATGGGAAACTAATGCACAAATTACTACAAACTGCACTAAAAAATGAACGTAGTACCTGTTGCTTTAGAAGAAATAGTTAACCCTCTCACGGCTGATAAGACCACGTGACACTCGTTGTAACTGGAAAATGTATGGCTTCAACCACTAATTTCTTCAATTTTTAAAAAACTTTCCTATTTGGTATATATATGTTGTTAGGCAACTATTCAACAATATAGCATATGCCATTCTACATATATATTATGTTATTAATCATTGTTACTATATACTACATACTATTCGCCATATCTTCCAAACTTATTTACATATTTTGACGAAATAAAGCTAAAATTGAAGAGGAAACCCCTCCACTTTGTCCTGTTGCGATAAAGGTCCTTTGTCCTTGAAGAAATGTTAAAATTTCTTTTATAAGGTTTGTTTCTGTTTTTTACTTTTTTCAAAATAAAACAGATTCGATTCCATTATATGTGGCTTTGACACACCATACTGTGGTTAACGAATGATAAAAGAGGAATATGTTACTGTGCCATTCAGAAGTACATACAGGGCATTCGTTAATATATGCACTTTCTTCACATTTTGAAAACCAATTTATACTTTCTGTACTACAAAGATGAATTTTGCATCACCCTGTATATTTTTTCGAAATCTCAACCAAATATGCTAACTAAATGTTCTACACATCATGATGGGAAAATAAATGCACAAATTACTACAAACTGCAAAAAAAAATGAACGTAGTACCTGTTGCTTTAGAAGAAATAATGAACCCTCTCTCGGCTGATGAGACCACGTGACACTCGTTGTAACTGAAAAATGTATGGCTTCAACCACTAATTTCTTCAATTTTTTTAAAAAATTCTCCTATTTGGTACATATATGTTGTTAGGCAACTATTCAACAATATAGCATATGTCATTCTACATATATATTATATTCTTATCCATTGTTACTATAAACTACATACTATTCGCCATATCTCCCAAAGTTATTTACATATTTTGACGAAAGAAAGGTAAAATTGAAGAGGAAACCCCTCCATTTTGTCCTGTAGCGATAAGTGTCCTTTGCCTTTGAAGAAACGTTAAAATTTCTCTTATAACGTTTGTTTCTGTTTTTTAGGTTTTTCAAAATAAAACAGATTCGATTCCATTATATGTGGCTTTGACACACCATACTATGGTTAACGAATGATAAAAGAGGAATATGTTACTGTGCCATTCAGAAGTACATACAGGGTATTCGTTAATATATGCAATTTCTTCACATTTTGAAAACGAAGTTAAACTTTCTGTACTACAAAGCTGAATTTTGCATCACCCTGTATATTTTTTACAAATCTCAACCAAATATGCTAACTAAATTTTCTACACATCATCATGGGAAACTAATGCACAAATTACTACAAACTGCACTAAAAATGAACGTAGTACCTGTTTCTTTAGAAGAAATAGTTAACCCTCTCACGGCTGATGAGACCACGTGACACTCGTTGTAACTGGAAAATGTATGGCTTCAACCACTAATTTCTTCAATTTTTTTAAAAAATTCTCCTATTTGGTACATATATGTTGTTAGGCAACTATTCAACAATATAGTATATGTCATTCTACATATATATTATATTCTTATCCATTGTTACTATAAACTACATACTATTCGCCATATCTCCCAAAGTTATTTACATATTTTGACGAAAGAAAGGTAAAATTGAAGAGGAAACCCCTCCATTTTGTCCTGTTGCGATAAGTGTCCTTTGCCTTTGAAGAAACGTTAAAATTTCTCTTATAACGTTTGTTTCTGTTTTTTAGGTTTTTCAAAATAAAACAGATTCGATTCCATTATATGTGGCTTTGACACACCATACTGTGGTTAACGAATGATAAAAGAGGAATATGTTACTGTGCCATTCAGAAGTACATACAGGGCATTCGTTAATATATGCACTTTCTTCACATTTTGAAAACCAATTTATACTTTCTGTACTACAAAGCTGAATTTTGCATCACCCTGTATATTTTTTCGAAATCTCAACCAAATATGCTAACTAAATGTTCTACACATCATGATGGGAAAATAAATGCACAAATTACTACAAACTGCACAAGAAAATGAACGTAGTGCCTGTTGCTTTAGAAGAAATAGTGAACCCTCTCACGGCTGATGAGACCACGTGACACTCGTTGTAACTGGAAAATGTATGGCTTCAACCACTAATTTCTTCAATTTCTTTTAAAAACTCTCCTATTTGATACATATATGTTGTTAGGCAACTATTCAACAATATAGCATATGTCATTCTACATATATATTATATTCTTATCCATTGTTACTATATACTACATACTATTCGCCATATCTCCCAAAGTTATTTACATATTTTGACGAAGTAAAGCTAAAATTGAAGAGGAAACCCCTCCACTTTGTCCTGTGGCGATAAGGGTCCTTTGCCCTTGAAGAAACATTAAAATTCCTCTTATAACGTTTGTTTCTCTTTTTTAGTTTTTTCAAAATAAAACAGATTCGATTCCATTATATGTGGCTTTGACAAACCATACTGTGGTTAACGAATGATAAAAGAGGAATATGTTACTGTGCCATTCAGAAGTACATACAGGGCATTCGTTAATATATGCACTTTCTTCACATTTTGAAAACCAATTTATACTTTCTGTACTACAAAGCTGAATTTTGCATCACCCTGTATATTTTTTACAAATCTCAACCAAATATGCTAACTAAATTTTCTACACATCATCATGGGAAACTAATGCACAAATTACTACAAACTGCACTAAAAAATGAACGTAGTACCTGTTTCTTTAGAAGAAATAGTTAACCCTCTCACGGCTGATGAGACCACGTGACACTCGTTGTAACTGGAAAATGTATGGCTTCAACCACTAATTTCTTCAATTTTTTTAAAAAATTCTCCTATTTGGTACATATATGTTGTTAGGCAACTATTCAACAATATAGCATATGTCATTCTACATATATATTATATTCTTATCCATTGTTACTATAAACTACATACTATTCGCCATATCTCCCAAAGTTATTTACATATTTTGACGAAAGAAAGGTAAAATTGAAGAGGAAACCCCTCCATTTTGTCCTGTTGCGATAAGTGTCCTTTGCCTTTGAAGAAACGTTAAAATTTCTCTTATAACGTTTGTTTCTGTTTTTTAGGTTTTTCAAAATAAAACAGATTCGATTCCATTATATGTGGCTTTGACACACCATACTGTGGTTAACGAATGATAAAAGAGGAATATGTTACTGTGCCATTCAGAAGTACATACAGGGCATTCGTTAATATATGCACTTTCTTCACATTTTGAAAACCAATTTATACTTTCTGTACTACAAAGCTGAATTTTGCATCACCCTGTATATTTTTTCGAAATCTCAACCAAATATGCTAACTAAATGTTCTACACATCATGATGGGAAAATAAATGCACAAATTACTACAAACTGCACAAGAAAATGAACGTAGTGCCTGTTGCTTTAGAAGAAATAGTGAACCCTCTCACGGCTGATGAGACCACGTGACACTCGTTGTAACTGGAAAATGTATGGCTTCAACCACTAATTTCTTCAATTTCTTTTAAAAACTCTCCTATTTGATACATATATGTTGTTAGGCAACTATTCAACAATATAGCATATGTCATTCTACATATATATTATATTCTTATCCATTGTTACTATATACTACATACTATTCGCCATATCTCCCAAAGTTATTTACATATTTTGACGAAGTAAAGCTAAAATTGAAGAGGAAACCCCTCCGCTTTGTCCTGTGGCGATAAGGGTCCTTTGCCCTTGAAGAAACATTAAAATTCCTCTTATAACGTTTGTTTCTCTTTTTTAGTTTTTTCAAAATAAAACAGATTCGATTCCATTATATGTGGCTTTGACACACCATACTGTGGTTAACGAATGATAAAAGAGGAATATGTTACTGTGCCATTCAGAAGTACATACAGGGCATTCGTTAATATATGCACTTTCTTCACATTTTGAAAACCAATTTATACTTTCTGTACTACAAAGCTGAATTTTGCATCACCCTGTATATTTTTTCGAAATCTCAACCAAATATGCTAACTAAATGTTCTACACATCATGATGGGAAAATAAATGCACAAATTACTACAAACTGCACAAAAAAATGAACGTAGTGCCTGTTGCTTTAGAAGAAATAGTGAACCCTCTCACGGCTGATGAGACCACGTGACACTCGTTGTAACTGGAAAATGTATGGCTTCAACCACTAATTTCTTCAATTTTTTTTAAAAACTCTCCTATTTGATACATATATGTTGTTAGGCAACTATTCAACAATATAGCATATGTCATTCTACATATATATTATATTCTTATCCATTGTTACTATATACTACATACTATTCGCCATATCTCCCAAAGTTATTTACATATTTTGACGAAATAAAGCTCAAATTGAAGGGCAAACCAATCCATCTTGTACGGTTGTGTTACAGGTCCTTTGTCCTTGAAGAAACGTTAAAATTCCTCTTATAACGTTTGTTTCTGTTTTTTAGTTTTTTCAAAATAAAACAGATTCGATTCCATTATATGTGGCTTTGACACACCATACTATGGTTAACGAATGATAAAAGAGGAATATGTTACTGTGCCATTCAGAAGTACATACAGGGCATTCGTTAATATATGCAATTTCTTCACATTTTGAAAACCAAGTTAAAATTTCTGTACTACAAAGTTGAATTTTGCATCACCCTGTATATTTTTTACAAATCTCAACCAAATATGCTAACTAAATTTTCTACACATCATCATGGGAAACTAATGCACAAATTACTACAAACTGCACTAAAAAATGAACGTAGTACCTGTTGCTTTAGAAGAAATAGTTAACCCTCTCACGGCTGATAAGACCACGTGACACTCGTTGTAACTGGAAAATGTATGGCTTCAACCACTAATTTCTTCAATTTTTAAAAAACTTTCCTATTTGGTATATATATGTTGTTAGGCAACTATTCAACAATATAGCATATGTCATTCTACATATATATTATGTTATTAATCATTGTTACTATATACTACATACTATTCGCCATATCTTCCAAACTTATTTACATATTTTGACGAAATAAAGCTAAAATTGAAGAGGAAACCCCTCCACTTTGTCCTGTTGCGATAAAGGTCCTTTGCCCTTGAAGAAACGTTAAAATTTCTTTTATAAGGTTTGTTTCTGTTTTTTACTTTTTTCAAAATAAAACAGATTCGATTCCATTATATGTGGCTTTGACACACCATACTGTGGTTAACGAATGATAAAAGAGGAATATGTTACTGTGCCATTCAGAAGTACATACAGGGCATTCGTTAATATATGCACTTTCTTCACATTTTGAAAACCAATTTATACTTTCTGTACTACAAAGATGAATTTTGCATCACCCTGTATATTTTTTCGAAATCTCAACCACATATGCTAACTAAATGTTCTACACATCATGATGGGAAAATAAATGCACAAATTACTACAAACTGCAAAAAAAAAAAAATGAACGTAGTACCTGTTGCTTTAGAAGAAATAATGAACCCTCTCTCGGCTGATGAGACCACGTGACACTCGTTGTAACTGAAAAATGTATGGCTTCAACCACTAATTTCTTCAATTTTTTTAAAAAATTCTCCTATTTGGTACATATATGTTGTTAGGCAACTATTCAACAATATAGCATATGTCATTCTACATATATATTATATTCTTATCCATTGTTACTATAAACTACATACTATTCGCCATATCTCCCAAAGTTATTTACATATTTTGACGAAAGAAAGGTAAAATTGAAGAGGAAACCCCTCCATTTTGTCCTTTTGCGATAAGTGTCCTTTGCCTTTGAAGAAACGTTAAAATTTCTCTTATAACGTTTGTTTCTGTTTTTTAGGTTTTTCAAAATAAAACAGATTCGATTCCATTATATGTGGCTTTGACACACCATACTATGGTTAACGAATGATAAAAGAGGAATATGTTACTGTGCCATTCAGAAGTACATACAGGGTATTCGTTAATATATGCAATTTCTTCACATTTTGAAAACGAAGTTAAACTTTCTGTACTACAAAGCTGAATTTTGCATCACCCTGTATATTTTTTACAAATCTCAACCAAATATGCTAACTAAATTTTCTACACATCATCATGGGAAACTAATGCACAAATTACTACAAACTGCACTAAAAAATGAACGTAGTACCTGTTTCTTTAGAAGAAATAGTTAACCCTCTCACGGCTGATGAGACCACGTGACACTCGTTGTAACTGGAAAATGTATGGCTTCAACCATTAATTTATTCAATTTTTTTAAAAACTTTCCTATTTGGTATATATATGTTGTTAGGCAACTATTCAACAATATAGCTTATGTCATTCTACATATATATTATATTGTTATCCATTGTTACTATATACTACATACTAGTCGCCATATCTCCCAAACTTATTTACATATTTTGACGAAATAAAGCTAAAATTGAAGAGGAAACCCCTCCACTTTGTCCTGTTGCGATAAGGGTCCTTTGCCCTTGAAGAAACATTAAAATTCCTCTTATAACGTTTGTTTCTCTTTTTTAGGTTTTTCAAAATAAAACAGATTCGATTCCATTATATGTGGCTTTGACACACCATACTGTGGTTAACGAATGATAAAAGAGGAATATGTTACTGTGCCATTCAGAAGTACATACAGGGCATTCGTTAATATATGCACTTTCTTCACATTTTGAAAACCAATTTATACTTTCTGTACTACAAAGCTGAATTTTGCATCACCCTGTATATTTTTTCGAAATCTCAACCAAATATGCTAACTAAATGTTCTACACATCATGATGGGAAAATAAATGCACAAATTACTACAAACTGCACAAGAAAATGAACGTAGTGACTGTTGCTTTAGAAGAAATAGTGAACCCTCTCACGGCTGATGAGACCACGTGACACTCGTTGTAACTGGAAAATGTATGGCTTCAACCACTAATTTCTTCAATTTCTTTTAAAAACTCTCCTATTTGATACATATATGTTGTTAGGCAACTATTCAACAATATAGCATATGTCATTCTACATATATATTATATTCTTATCCATTGTTACTATATACTACATACTATTCGCCATATCTCCCAAAGTTATTTACATATTTTGACGAAGTAAAGCTAAAATTGAAGAGGAAACCCCTCCACTTTGTCCTGTGGCGATAAGGGTCCTTTGCCCTTGAAGAAACATTAAAATTCCTCTTATAACGTTTGTTTCTCTTTTTTAGTTTTTTCAAAATAAAACAGATTCGATTCCATTATATGTGGCTTTGACACACCATACTGTGGTTAACGAATGATAAAAGAGGAATATGTTACTGTGCCATTCAGAAGTACATACAGGGCATTCGTTAATATATGCACTTTCTTCACATTTTGAAAACCAATTTATACTTTCTGTACTACAAAGCTGAATTTTGCATCACCCTGTATATTTTTTCGAAATCTCAACCAAATATGCTAACTAAATGTTCTACACATCATGATGGGAAAATAAATGCACAAATTACTACAAACTGCACAAAAAAATGAACGTAGTGCCTGTTGCTTTAGAAGAAATAGTGAACCCTCTCACGGCTGATGAGACCACGTGACACTCGTTGTAACTGGAAAATGTATGGCTTCAACCACTAATTTCTTCAATTTTTTTTAAAAACTCTCCTATTTGATACATATATGTTGTTAGGCAACTATTCAACAATATAGCATATGTCATTCTACATATATATTATATTCTTATCCATTGTTACTATATACTACATACTATTCGCCATATCTCCCAAAGTTATTTACATATTTTGACGAAATAAAGCTCAAATTGAAGGGCAAACCAATCCATCTTGTACGGTTGTGTTACAGGTCCTCTGTCCTTGAAGAAACGTTAAAATTCCTCTTATAACGTTTGTTTCTGTTTTTTAGTTTTTTCAAAATAAAACAGATTCGATTCCATTATATGTGGCTTTGACACACCATACTATGGTTAACGAATGATAAAAGAGGAATATGTTACTGTGCCATTCAGAAGTACATACAGGGCATTCGTTAATATATGCAATTTCTTCACATTTTGAAAACCAAGTTAAAATTTCTGTACTACAAAGTTGAATTTTGCATCACCCTGTATATTTTTTACAAATCTCAACCAAATATGCTAACTAAATTTTCTACACATCATCATGGGAAACTAATGCACAAATTACTACAAACTGCACTAAAAAATGAACGTAGTACCTGTTGCTTTAGAAGAAATAGTTAACCCTCTCACGGCTGATAAGACCACGTGACACTCGTTGTAACTGGAAAATGTATGGCTTCAACCACTAATTTCTTCAATTTTTAAAAAACTTTCCTATTTGGTATATATATGTTGTTAGGCAACTATTCAACAATATAGCATATGTCATTCTACATATATATTATGTTATTAATCATTGTTACTATATACTACATACTATTCGCCATATCTTCCAAACTTATTTACATATTTTGACGAAATAAAGCTAAAATTGAAGAGGAAACCCCTCCACTTTGTCCTGTTGCGATAAAGGTCCTTTGCCCTTGAAGAAACGTTAAAATTTCTTTTATAAGGTTTGTTTCTGTTTTTTACTTTTTTCAAAATAAAACAGATTCGATTCCATTATATGTGGCTTTGACACACCATACTGTGGTTAACGAATGATAAAAGAGGAATATGTTACTGTGCCATTCAGAAGTACATACAGGGCATTCGTTAATATATGCACTTTCTTCACATTTTGAAAACCAATTTATACTTTCTGTACTACAAAGATGAATTTTGCATCACCCTGTATATTTTTTCGAAATCTCAACCAAATATGCTAACTAAATGTTCTACACATCATGATGGGAAAATAAATGCACAAATTACTACAAACTGCACAAAAAAATGAACGTAGTGCCTGTTGCTTTAGAAGAAATAGTGAACCCTCTCACGGCTGATGAGACCACGTGACACTCGTTGTAACTGGAAAATGTATGGCTTCAACCACTAATTTCTTCAATTTTTTTAAAAAATTCTCCTATTTGGTACATATATGTTGTTAGGCAACTATTCAACAATATAGCATATGTCATTCTACATATATATTATATTCTTATCCATTGTTACTATATACTACATACTATTCGCCATATCTCCCAAAGTTATTTACATATTTTGACGAAATAAAGCTAAAATTGAAGAGGAAACCCCTCCATTTTGTCCTGTTGCGATAAGGGTCGTTTGCCCTTGAAGAAACATTAAAATTCCTCTTATAACGTTTATTTCTCTTTTTTAGTTTTTTCAAAATAAAACAGATTCGATTCCATTATATGTGGCTTTGACACACCATACTGTGCTTAACGAATGATAAAAGAGGAATATGTTACTGTGCCATTCAGAAGTACATACAGGGCATTCGTTAATATATGCAATTTCTTCTCATTTTGAAAACCAAGTTAAAATTTCTGTATTACAAATCTGAATTTTGCATCACCCTGTATATTTTTTACAAATCTCAACCAAATATGCTAACTAAATGTTCTACACATCATCATGGGAAACTAATGCACAAATTACTACAAACTGCACTAAAAAATGAACGTAGTACCTGTTTCTTTAGAAGAAATAGTTAACCCTCTCACGGCTGATGAGACAACGTGACACTCGTTGTAACTGGAAAATATATGGCTTCAACCACTAATTTCTTCATTTTTTTAAAAAAACTCTCCTATTTGGTACATATATGTTGTTAGGCAACTATTCAACAATATAGCATATGTCATTCTACATATATATTATATTCTTATCCATTGTTACTATATACTACATACTATTCGCCATATCACCCAAACTTATTTACATATTTTGACGAAATAAAGCTAAAATTGAAGAGGAAACCCCTCCATTTTGTCCTGTTGCGATAAGGGTCGTTTGCCCTTGAAGAAACATTAAAATTCCTCTTATAACGTTTATTTCTCTTTTTTAGTTTTTTCAAAATAAAACAGATTCGATTCCATTATATGTGGCTTTGACACACCATACTATGGTTAACGAATGCTAAAAGAGGAATATGTTACTGTGCCATTCAGAAGTACATACAGGGCATTCGTTAATATATGCAATTTCTTCACATTTTGAAAACCAAGTTAAACTTTCTGTACTACAAAGCTGAATTTTGCATCACCCTGTATATTTTTTACAAATCTCAACCAAATATGCTAACTAAATGTTCTACACATCATCATGGGAAACTAATGCACAAATTACTACAAACTGCACTAAAAAATGAACGTAGTACCTGTTGCTTTAGAAGAAATAGTGAACCCTCTCTCGGCTGATGAGACCACGTGACACTAGTTGTAACTGAAAAATGTATGGTTTCAACCACTAATTTCTTCAATTTTTTTAAAAAAATTCTCCTATTTGGTACATATATGTTGTTAGGCAACTATTCAACAATATAGCATATGTCATTCTACATATATATTATATTCTTATCCATTGTTACTATATACTACATACTATTCGCCATATCTCCCAAAGTTATTTACATATTTTGACGAAATAAAGCTCAAATTGAAGGGCAAACCCATCCATTTTGTACGGTTGCGTTACAAGTCCTTTGTCCTTGAAGAAACATTAAAATTCCTCTTATAACGTTTGTTTTTTTTTTTAGTTTTATCAAAATAAAACAGATTCGATTCCATTATATGTGGCTTTGACACACCATACTATGGTTAACGAATGCTAAAAGAGGAATATGTTACTGTGCCATTCAGAAGTACATACAGGGCATTCGTTAATATATGCAATTTCTTCACATTTTGAAAACCAAGTTAAACTTTCTGTACTACAAAGCTGAATTTTGCATCACCCTGTATATTTTTTACAAATCTCAACCAAATATGCTAACTAAATGTTCTGCACATCATCATGGGAAACTAATGCACAAATTACTACAAACTGCATTAAAAAATGAACGTAGTACCTGTTGCTTTAGAAGAAATATTTAACCCTCTCACGGCTGATGAGACCACGTGACACTCGTTGTAACTGGAAAATATATGGCTTCAACCACTAATTTCTTCATTTTTTTAAAAAAAACTCTCCTATTTGGTATATATGTTGTTAGGCAGCTATTCAACAATATATCATATGTCATTCTACATATATATTATATTGTTATCAATTGTTACTATATACTACATACTATTCGCCATATCTCCCAAACTTATTTACATATTTTGACGAAATAAAGCTCAAATTGAAGGGCAAACCCATCCATTTTGTACGGTTGCGTTACAGGTCCTTTGCTCTTGAAGAAACATTAAAATTCCTCTTATAACGTTTGTTTCTCTTTTTTAGTTTTTTCAAAATAAAACAGATTCGATTCCATTATATGTGGCTTTGACACACCATACTATGGTTAACGAATGATAAAACAGGAATATGTTACTGTGCCATTCAGAAGTACATACAGGGCATTCGTTAATATATGCAATTTCTTCACATTTTGAAAACCAAGTTAAAATTTCTGTACTACAAAGCTGAATTTTGCATCACCCTGTATATTTTTTACAAATCTCAACCAAATATGCTAACTACATGTTCTACACATCATCATACGAAACTAATGCACAAATTACTACAAACTGCACTAAAAAATGAACGTAGTACCTGTTGCTTTAGAAGAAATAGTGAACCCTCTCTCGGCTGATGAGACCACGTGACACTCGTTGTAACTGAAAAATGTATGGCTTCAACCACTAATTTCTTCAATTTTTTTTAAAAAATTCTCCTATTTGGTACATATATGTTGTTAGGCAACTATTCAACAATATAGCATATGTCATTCTACATATATATTATATTGTTATCCATTGTTACTATATACTACATACTATTCGCCATATCTCCCAAAGTTATTTACATATTTTGACGAAATAAAGCTCAAATTGAAGGGCAAACCCATCCATTTTGTACGGTTGCGTTACAGGTCCTTTGCTCTTGAAGAAACATTAAAATTCCTCTTATAACGTTTGTTTCTCTTTTTTAGTTTTTTCAAAATAAAACAGATTCGATTCCATTATATGTGGCTTTGACACACCATACTATGGTTAACGAATGATAAAAGAGGAATATGTTACTGTGCCATTCAGAAGTACATACAGGGCATTCGTTAATATATGCAATTTCTTCTCATTTTGAAAACCAAGTTAAAATTTCTGTATTACAAATCTGAATTTTGCATCACCCTGTATATTTTTTACAAATCTCAACCAAATATGCTAACTAAATGTTCTACACATCGTCATGGGAAACTAATGCACAAATTACTACAAACTGCACTAAAAAATGAACGTAGTACCTGTTTCTTTAGAAGAAATAGTTAACCCTCTCACGGCTGATGAGACCACGTGACACTCGTTGTAACTGGAAAATATATGGCTTCAACCACTAATTTCTTCATTTTTTTTAAAAACTCTCCTATTTGGTACATATATGTTGTTAGGCAACTATTCAACAATATAGCATATGTCATTCTACATATATATTATATTCTTATCCATTGTTACTATATACTACGTACTATTCGCCATATCTCCCAAAGTTATTTACATATTTTGACGAAATAAAGCTAAAATTGAAGAGGAAACCCCTCCATTTTGTCCTGTTGCTATAAGGGTCGTTTGCCCTTGAAGAAACATTAAAATTCCTCTTATAACGTTTATTTCTCTTTTTTAGTTTTTTCAAAATAAAACAGATTCGATTCCATTATATGTGGCTTTGACACACCATACTGTGCTTAACGAATGATAAAAGAGGAATATGTTACTGTGCCATTCAGAAGTACATACAGGGCATTCGTTAATATATGCACTTTCTTCACATTTTGAAAACCAATTTATACTTTCTGTACTACAAAGCTGAATTTTGCATCACCCTGTATATTTTTTCCAAATCTCAACCAAATATGCTAACTAAATGTTCTACACATCATGATGGGAAAATAAATGCACAAATTACTACAAATTGCACTAAAAAATGAACGTAGTACCTGTTGCTTTAGAAGAAATAGTTAACCCTCTCACGGCTGATGAGACCACGTGACACTCGTTGTAACTGGAAAATGTATGGCTTCAACCACTAACTTCTTCATTTTTTTAAAAACTCTCCTATTTGGTACATATATGTTGTTAGGCAACTATTCAACAATATAGCATATGTCATTCTACATATATATTATATTCTTATCCATTGTTACTATATACTACATACTATTCGCCATATCTCCCAAAGTTATTTACATATTTTGACGAAATAAAGCTCAAATTGAAGGGCAAACCCATCCATTTTGTACGGTTGCGTTACAGGTCCTTTGTCCTTGAAGAAACATTAAAATTCCTCTTATAACGTTTGTTTTTTTTTTTTTTTAGTTTTTTCAAAATAAAACAGATTCGATTCCATTATATGTGGCTTTGACACACCATACTATGGTTAACGAATGCTAAAAGAGGAATATGTTACTGTGCCATTCAGAAGTACATACAGGGCATTCGTTAATATATGCAATTTCTTCACATTTTGAAAACCAAGTTAAACTTTCTGTACTACAAAGCTGAATTTTGCATCACCCTGTATATTTTTTACAAATCTCAACCAAATATGCTAACTAAATGTTCTACACATCATCATGGGAAACTAATGCACAAATTACTACAAACTGCACTAAAAAATGAACGTAGTACCTGTTGCTTTAGAAGAAATATTTAACCCTCTCACGGCTCATGAGACCACGTGACACTCGTTGTAACTGGAAAATATATGGCTTCAACCACTAATTTCTTCATTTTTTTTAAAAAAACTCTCCTATTTGGTATATATGTTGTTAGGCAACTATTCAACAATATATCATATGTCATTCTACATATATATTATATTCTTATCCATTGTTACTATATACTACATACTATTCGCCATATCTCCCAAACTTATTTACATATTTTGACGAAATAAAGCTAAAATTGAAGAGGAAACCCCTCCACTTTGTCCTGTTGCGATAAGGGTCCTTTGTCCTTGAAGAAACGTTAAAATTCCTCTTCTAACGTTTGTTTCTCTTTTTTAGTTTTTTCAAAATAAAACAGATTCGATTCCATTATATGTGGCTTTGACACACCATACTATGGTTAACGAATGCTAAAACAGGAATATGTTACTGTGCCATTCAGAAGTACATACAGGGCATTCGTTAATATATGCAATTTCTTCACATTTTGAAAACCAAGTTAAACTTTCTGTACTACAAAGCTGAATTTTGCATCACCCTGTATATTTTTTACAAATCTCAACCAAATATGCTAACTAAATGTTCTACACATCATCATGGGAAACTAATGCACAAATTACTACAAACTGCACTAAAAAATGAACGTAGTACCTGTTTCTTTAGAAGAAATAGTTAACCCTCTCACGGCTGATGAGACCACGTGACACTCGTTGTAACTGGAAAATATATGGCTTCAACCACTAATTTCTTCATTTTTTTTAAAAACTCTCCTATTTGGTACATATATGTTGTTAGGCAACTATTCAACAATATAGCATATGTCATTCTACATATATATTATATTCTTATCCATTGTTACTATATACTACGTACTATTCGCCATATCTCCCAAAGTTATTTACATATTTTGACGAAATAAAGCTAAAATTGAAGAGGAAACCCCTCCATTTTGTCCTGTTGCTATAAGGGTCGTTTGCCCTTGAAGAAACATTAAAATTCCTCTTATAACGTTTATTTCTCTTTTTTAGTTTTTTCAAAATAAAACAGATTCGATTCCATTATATGTGGCTTTGACACACCATACTGTGCTTAACGAATGATAAAAGAGGAATATGTTACTGTGCCATTCAGAAGTACATACAGGGCATTCGTTAATATATGCACTTTCTTCACATTTTGAAAACCAATTTATACTTTCTGTACTACAAAGCTGAATTTTGCATCACCCTGTATATTTTTTCCAAATCTCAACCAAATATGCTAACTAAATGTTCTACACATCATGATGGGAAAATAAATGCACAAATTACTACAAATTGCACTAAAAAATGAACGTAGTACCTGTTGCTTTAGAAGAAATAGTTAACCCTCTCACGGCTGATGAGACCACGTGACACTCGTTGTAACTGGAAAATGTATGGCTTCAACCACTAACTTCTTCATTTTTTTAAAAACTCTCCTATTTGGTACATATATGTTGTTAGGCAACTATTCAACAATATAGCATATGTCATTCTACATATATATTATATTCTTATCCATTGTTACTATATACTACATACTATTCGCCATATCTCCCAAAGTTATTTACATATTTTGACGAAATAAAGCTCAAATTGAAGGGCAAACCCATCCATTTTGTACGGTTGCGTTACAGGTCCTTTGTCCTTGAAGAAACATTAAAATTCCTCTTATAACGTTTGTTTTTTTTTTTTTAGTTTTTTCAAAATAAAACAGATTCGATTCCATTATATGTGGCTTTGACACACCATACTATGGTTAACGAATGCTAAAAGAGGAATATGTTACTGTGCCATTCAGAAGTACATACAGGGCATTCGTTAATATATGCAATTTCTTCACATTTTGAAAACCAAGTTAAACTTTCTGTACTACAAAGCTGAATTTTGCATCACCCTGTATATTTTTTACAAATCTCAACCAAATATGCTAACTAAATGTTCTACACATCATCATGGGAAACTAATGCACAAATTACTACAAACTGCACTAAAAAATGAACGTAGTACCTGTTGCTTTAGAAGAAATATTTAACCCTCTCACGGCTCATGAGACCACGTGACACTCGTTGTAACTGGAAAATATATGGCTTCAACCACTAATTTCTTCATTTTTTTTAAAAAAACTCTCCTATTTGGTATATATGTTGTTAGGCAACTATTCAACAATATATCATATGTCATTCTACATATATATTATATTGTTATCCATTGTTACTATATACTACATACTATTCGCCATATCTCCCAAACTTATTTACATATTTTGACGAAATAAAGCTCAAATTGAAGGGCAAACCCATCCATTTTGTACGGTTGCGTTACAGGTCCTTTGTCCTTGAAGAAACATTAAAATTCCTCTTATAACTTTTTTTTTTTGGTTTTTTCAAAATAAAACAGATTCGATTCCATTATATGTGGCTTTGACACACCATACTATGGTTAACGAATGCTAAAAGAGGAATATGTTACTGTGCCATTCAGAAGTACATACAGGGCATTCGTTAATATATGAAATTTCTTCACATTTTGAAAACCAAGTTAAACTTTCTGTACTACAAAGCTGAATTTTGCATCACCCTGTATATTTTTACAAATCTCAACCAAATATGCTAACTAAATGTTCTACACATCATCATGGGAAACTAATGCACAAA
This sequence comes from Thermobia domestica, assembly GCF_964235325.1. NCBI lineage: Eukaryota > Metazoa > Arthropoda > Insecta > Zygentoma > Lepismatidae > Thermobia > Thermobia domestica. Next base: position 114,525 of record NW_027656173.1, read on the forward strand.
TTACTACAAACTGCACTAAAAAATGAACGTAGTACCTGTTGCTTTAGAAGAAATATTTAACCCTCTCACGGCTGATGAGACCACGTGTCACTCGTTGTAACTGGAAAATATATGGCTTCAACCACTAATTTCTTCAATTTTTTAAAAAAGACTCTCCTATTTGGTATATATGTTGTTAGCCAACTATTCAACAATACAGCATATGTCATTCTACATATATATTATATTGTTATCCATTGTTACTATATACTACATACTATTCGCCATATCTCCCAAACTTATTTACATATTTTGACGAAATAAAGCTCAAATTGAAGGGCAAACCTCTCCCCTTTGTCCTGTTGCGATAAGGGTCCTTTGTCCTTGAAGAAACGTTAAAATTTTCCTTATAACGTTTGTTTCTGTTTTTTAGTTTTTTCAAAATAAAACAGATTCGATTCCATTATATGTGGCTTTGACACACCATACTATGGTTAACGAATTCTAAAAGAGGAATATGTTACTGTGCCATTCAGAAGTACATACAGGGCATTCGTTAATATATGCAATTTCTTCACATTTTGAAAACCAAGTTAAACTTTCTGTACTACAAAGCTGAATTTTGCATCACCCTGTATATTTTTTACAAATCTCAACCAAATATGCTAACTAAATGTTCAACACATCATCATGGGAAACTAATGCACAAATTACTACAAACTGCACTAAAAAATGAACGTAGTACCTGTTTCTTTAGAAGAAATAGTTAACCCTCTCACGGCTGATGAGACCACGTGACACCCGTTGTAACTGCAAAATATATGGCTTCAACCACTAATTTCTTCATTTTTTTAAAAAACTCTCCTATTTGGTACATATATGTTGTTAGGCAACTATTCAACAATATAGCATATGTCATTCTACATATATATTATATTCTTATCCATTGTTACTATATACTACATACTATTCGCCATATTTCCCAAAGTTATTTACATATTTTGACGAAATAAAGCTAAAATTGAAGAGGAAACCCCTCCATTTTGTCCTGTTGCGATAAGGGTCGTTTGCCCTTGAAGAAACATTAAAATTCCTCTTATAACGTTTATTTCTCTTTTTTAGTTTTTTCAAAATAAAACAGATTCGATTCCATTATATGTGGCTTTGACACACCATACTGTGCTTAACGAATGATAAAAGAGGAATATGTTACTGTGCCATTCAGAAGTACATACAGGGCATTCGTTAATATATGCACTTTCTTCACATTTTGAAAACCAATTTATACTTTCTGTACTACAAAGCTGAATTTTGCATCACCCTGTATATTTTTTCCAAATCTCAACCAAATATGCTAACTAAATGTTCTACACATCATCATGGAAACTAATGCACAAATTACTACAAACTGCACTAAAAAATGAACGTAGTACCTGTTGCTTTAGAAGAAATATTTAACCCTCTAACGGCTGATGAGACCACGTGACACTCGTTGTAACTGGAAAATATATGGCTTCAACCACTAATTTCTTCATTTTTTTAAAAAAAAACTCTCCTATTTGGTATATATGTTGTTAGGCAACTATTCAACAATATATCATATGTCATTCTACATATATATTATATTGTTATCCATTGTTACTATATACTACATACTATTCGCCATATCTCCCAAACTTATTTACATATTTTGACGAAATAAAGCTAAAATTGAAGAGGAAACCCCTCCACTTTGTCCTGTTGCGATAAGGGTCCTTTGTCCTTGAAGAAACGTTAAAATTCCTCTTCTAACGTTTGTTTCTCTTTTTTAGTTTTTTCAAAATAAAACAGATTCGATTCCATTATATGTGGCTTTGACACACCATACTATGGTTAACGAATGCTAAAAGAGGAATATGTTACTGTGCCATTCAGAAGTACATACAGGGCATTCGTTAATATATGCAATTTCTTCACATTTTGAAAACCAAGTTAAACTTTCTGTACTACAAATCTGAATTTTGCATCACCCTGTATATTTTTTACAAATCTCAACCAAATATGCTAACTAAATGTTCTACACATCATCATGGGAAACTAATGCACAAATTACTACAAACTGCACTAAAAAATGAACGTAGTACCTGTTGCTTTAGAAGAAATATTTAACCCTCTCACGGCTGATGAGACCACGTGACACTCGTTGTAACTGGAAAATATATGGCTTCAACCACTAATTTCTTCATTTTTTTTAAAAACTCTCCTATTTGGTACATATATGTTGTTAGGCAACTATTCAACAATATAGTATATGTCATTCTACATATATATTATATTCTTATCCATTGTTACTATATACTACATACTATTCGCCATATCTCCCAAAGTTATTTACATATTTTGACGAAATAAAGCTCAAATTGAAGGGCAAACCCCTCCACTTTGTCATGTTGCGATAAGGGTCCTTTGCCCTTGAAGAAACGTTAAAATTTATCTTATAACGTTTGTTTCTGTTTTTTAGTTTTTTCAAAATAAAACAGATTCGATTCCATTATATGTGGCTTTGACACACCATACTATGGTTAACGAATTCTAAAAGAGGAATATGTTACTGTGCCATTCAGAAGTACATACAGGGCATTCGTTAATATATGCAATTTCTTCACATTTTGAAAACCAAGTTAAACTTTCTGTACTACAAAGCTGAATTTTGCATCACCCTGTATATTTTTTACAAATCTCAACCAAATATGCTAACTAAATGTTCTACACATCATCATGGGAAACTAATGCACAAATTACTACAAACTGCACTAAAAAATGAACGTAGTACCTGTTGCTTTAGAAGAAATATTTAACCCTCTCACGGCTCATGAGACCACGTGACACTCGTTGTAACTGGAAAATATATGGCTTCAACCACTAATTTCTTCATTTTTTTAAAAAAAACTCTCCTATTTGGTATATATGTTGTTAGGCAACTATTCAACAATATATCATATGTCATTCTACATATATATTATATTGTTATCCATTGTTACTATATACTACATACTATTCGCCATATCTCCAAAACTTATTTACATATTTTGACGAAATAAAGCTAAAATTGAAGAGGAAACCCCTCCACTTTGTCCTGTTGCGATAAGGGTCCTTTGTCCTTGAAGAAACGTTAAAATTCCTCTTCTAACGTTTGTTTCTCTTTTTTAGTTTTTTCAAAATAAAACAGATTCGATTCCATTATATGTGGCTTTGACACACCATACTATGGTTAACGAATGATAAAAGAGGAATATGTTACTGTGCCATTCAGAAGTACATACAGGGCATTCGTTAATATATGCAATTTCTTCACATTTTGAAAACCAAGTTAAACTTTCTGTACTACAAATCTGAATTTTGCATCACCCTGTATATTTTTTACAAATCTCAACCAAATATGCTAACTAAATGTTCTACACATCATCATGGGAAACTAATGCACAAATTACTACAAACTGCACTAAAAAATGAACGTAGTACCTGTTGCTTTAGAAGAAATATTTAACCCTCTCACGGCTGATGAGACCACGTGACACTCGTTGTAACTGGAAATTATATGGCTTCAACCACTAATTTCTTCATTTTTTTTAAAAACTGTCCTATTTGGTACATATATGTTGTTAGGCAACTATTCAACAATATAGTATATGTCATTCTACATATATATTATATTCTTATCCATTGTTACTATATACTACATACTATTCGCCATATCTCCCAAAGTTATTTACATATTTTGACGAAATAAAGCTCAAATTGAAGGGCAAACCCATCCATTTTGTACGGTTGCGTTACAGGTCCTTTGTCCTTGAAGAAACATTAAAATTCCTCTTATAACGTTTGTTTTTTTTTGGTTTTTTCAAAATAAAACAGATTCGATTCCATTATATGTGGCTTTGACACACCATACTATGGTTAACGAATGCTAAAAGAGGAATATGTTACTGTGCCATTCAGAAGTACATACAGGGCATTCGTTAATATATGCAATTTCTTCACATTTTGAAAACCAAGTTAAACTTTCTGTACTACAAAGCTGAATTTTGCATCACCCTGTATATTTTTTACAAATCTCAACCAAATATGCTAACTAAATGTTCTACACATCATCATGGGAAACTAATGCACAAATTACTACAAACTGCACTAAAAAATGAACGTAGTACCTGTTGCTTTAGAAGAAATATTTAACCCTCTCACGCCTGATGAGACCACGTGTCACTCGTTGTAACTGGAAAATATATGGCTTCAACCACTAATTTCTTCAATTTTTTAAAAAAAACTCTCCTATTTGGTATATATGTTGTTAGGCAACTATTCAACAATATAGCATATGTCATTCTACATATATATTATATTGCTATCCATTGTTACTATATACTACATACTATTCGCCATATCTCCCAAACTTATTTACATATTTTGACGAAATAAAGCTCAAATTGAAGGGCAAACCCCTCCACTTTGTCCTGTTGCGATAAGGGTCCTTTGCCCTTGAAGAAACGTTAAAATTTTCCTTATAACGTTTGTTTCTGTTTTTTAGTTTTTTCAAAATAAAACAGATTCGATTCCATTATATGTGGCTTTGACACACCATACTATGGTTAACGAATTCTAAAAGAGGAATATGTTACTGTGCCATTCAGAAGTACATACAGGGCATTCGTTAATATATGCAATTTCTTCACATTTTGAAAACCAAGTTAAACTTTCTGTACTACAAAGCTGAATTTTGCATCACCCTGTATATTTTTTACAAATCTCAACCAAATATGCTAACTAAATGTTCTACACATCATCATGGGAAACTAATGCACAAATTACTACAAACTGCACTAAAAAATGAACGTAGTACCTGTTGCTTTAGAAGAAATATTTAACCCTCTCACGGCTGATGAGACCACGTGACACTCGTTGTAACTGGAAAATATATGGCTTCAACCACTAATTTCTTCAATTTTTTTTAGAAAAACTCTCCTATTTGGTATATATGTTGTTAGGCAACTATTCAACAATATATCATATGTCATTCTACATATATATTATATTGTTATCCATTGTTACTATATACTACATACTATTCGCCATATCTCCCAAACTTATTTACATATTTTGACGAAATAAAGCTAAAATTGAAGAGGAAACCCCTCCACTTTGTCCTGTTGCGATAAGGGTTCTTTGTCCTTGAAGAAACGTTAAAATTCCTCTTCTAACGTTTGTTTCTCTTTTTTAGTTTTTTCAAAATAAAACAGATTCGATTCCATTATATGTGGCTTTGACACACCATACTATGGTTAACGAATGCTAAAAGAGGAATATGTTACTGTGCCATTCAGAAGTACATACAGGGCATTCGTTAATATATGCAATTTCTTCACATTTTGAAAAGCAAGTTAAACTTTCTGTACTACAAATCTGAATTTTGCATCACCCTGTATATTTTTTACAAATCTCAACCAAATATGCTAACTAAATGTTCTACACATCATCATGGGAAACTAATGCACAAATTACTACAAACTGCACTAAAAAATGAACGTAGTACCTGTTGCTTTAGAAGAAATATTTAACCCTCTCACGGCTGATGAGACCACGTGACACTCGTTGTAACTGGAAAATATATGGCTTCAACCACTAATTTCTTCATTTTTTTTAAAAACTCTCCTATTTGGTACATATATGTTGTTAGGCAACTATTCAACAATATAGTATATGTCATTCTACATATATATTATATTCTTATCCATTGTTACTATATACTACATACTATTCGCCATATCTCCCAAAGTTATTTATATATTTTGACGAAATAAAGCCTAAATTGAAGAGGAAACCCCTCCACTTTGTCCTGTTGCGATAAGGGTCCTTTGTCCTTGAAGAAACGTTAAAATTCCTCTTCTAACGTTTGTTTCTCTTTTTTAATTTTTTCAAAATAAAACAGATTCGATTCCATTATATGTGGCTTTGACACACCATACTATGCTTAACGAATGCTAAAAGAGGAATATGTTACTGTGCCATTCAGAAGTGCATACAGGGCATTCGTTAATATATGCAATTTCTTCACATTTTGAAAACCAAGTTAAACTTTCTGTACTACAAAGCTGAATTTTGCATCACCCTGTATATTTTTTACAAATCTCAACCAAATATGCTAACTAAATGTTCTACACATCATCATGGGAAACTAATGCACAAATTACTACAAACTGCACTAAAAAATGAACGTAGTACCTGTTGCTTTAGAAGAAATATTTAACCCTCTCACGGCTGATGAGACCACGTGTCACTCGTTGTAACTGGAAAATATATGGCTTCAACCACTAATTTCTTCAATTTTTTAAAAAAAACTCTCCTATTTGGTATATATGTTGTTAGGCAACTATTCAACAATATAGCATATGTCATTCTACATATATATTATATTGTTATCCATTGTTACTATATACTACATACTATTCGCCATATCTCCCAAACTTATTTACATATTTTGACGAAATAAAGCTCAAATTGAACGGTAAACCCCTCCACTTTGTCCTGTTGCGATAAGGGTCCTTTGCCCTTGAAGAAACGTTAAAATTTTCCTTATAACGTTTGTTTCTGTTTTTTAGTTTTTTCAAAATAAAACAGATTCGATTCCATTATATGTGGCTTTGACACACCATACTATGGTTAACGAATTCTAAAAGAGGAATATGTTACTGTGTCATTCAGAAGTACATACAGGGCATTCGTTAATATATGCAATTTCTTCACATTTTGAAAACCAAGTTAAACTTTCTGTACTACAAAGCTGAATTTTGCATCACCCTGTATATTTTTTACAAATCTCAACCAAATATGCTAACTAAATGTTCTACACATCATCATGGGAAACTAATGCACAAATTACTACAAACTGCACTAAAAAATGAACGTAGTACCTGTTGCTTTAGAAGAAATATTTAACCCTCTCACGGCTGATGAGACCACGTGACACTCGTTGTAACTGGAAAATATATGGCTTCAACCACTAATTTCTTCATTTTTTTAAAAACCTCTCCTATTTGGTACATATATGTTGTTAGGCAACTATTCAACAATATAGCATATGTCATTCTACATATATATTATATTCTTATCCATTGTTACTATATACTACATACTATTCGCCATATCTCCCAAAGTTATTTACATATTTTGACGAAATAAAGCTCAAATTGAAGGGCAAACCCATCCATTTTGTACGGTTGCGTTACAGGTCCTTTGTCCTTGAAGAAACATTAAAATTCCTCTTATAACCTTTGTTTTTTTTTTTTAGTTTTTTCAAAATAAAACAGATTCGATTCCATTATATGTGGCTTTGACACACCATACTGTGCTTAACGAATGCTAAAAGAGGAATATGTTACTGTGCCATTCAGAAGTACATACAGGGCATTCGTTAATATATGCAATTTCTTCACATTTTGAAAACCAAGTTAAACTTTCTGTACTACATAGCTGAATTTTGTATCACCCTGTATATTTTTTACAAATCTCAACCAAATATGCTAACTAAATGTTCTACACATCATCATGGGAAACTAATGCACAAATTACTACAAACTGCACTAAAAAATGAACGTAGTACCTGTTGCTTTAGAAGAAATATTTAACCCTCTCACGGCTGATGAGACCACGTGACACTCGTTGTAACTGGAAAATATATGGCTTCAACCACTAATTTCTTCAATTTTTTTAAAAAAACTCTCCTATTTGGTATATATGTTGTTAGGCAACTATTCAACAATATAGCATATGTCATTCTACATATATATTATATTGTTATCCATTGTTACTATATACTACATACTATTCGCCATATCTCCCAAACTTATTTACATATTTTGACGAAATAAAGCTAAAATTGAAGGGCAAACCCCTCCACTTTGTCCTGTTGCGATAAGGGTCCTTTGCCCTTGAAGAAACGTTAAAATTTTCCTTATAACGTTTGTTTCTGTTTTTTAGTTTTTTCAAAATAAAACAGATTCGATTCCATTATATGTGGCTTTGACACACCATACTATGGTTAACGAATTCTAAAAGAGGAATATGTTACTGTGCCATTCAGAAGTACATACAGGGCATTCGTTAATATATGCAATTTCTTCACATTTTGAAAACCAAGTTAAACTTTCTGTACTACAAAGCTGAATTTTGCATCACCCTGTATATTTTTTACAAATCTCAACCAAATATGCTAACTAAATGTTCTACACATCATCATAGGAAACTAATGCACAAATTACTACAAACTGCACTAAAAAATGAACGTAGTACGTGTTGCTTTAGAAGAAATATTTAACCCTCTCACGGCTGATGAGACCACGTGACACTCGTTGTAACTGGAAAATATATGGCTTCAACCACCAATTTCTTCATTTTTTTAAAAAAACTCTCCTATTTGGTACATATATGTTGTTAGGCAACTATTCAACAATATAGCATATGTCATTCTACATATATATTATATTCTTATCCATTGTTACTATATACTACATACTATTCGCCATATCTCCCAAAGTTATTTACATATTTTGACGAAATAAAGCTAAAATTGAAGAGGAAACCCCTCCATTTTGTCCTGTTGCGATAAGGGTCCTTTGCCCTTGAAGAAACATTAAAATTCCTCTTATAACGTTTATTTCTCTTTTTTAGTTTTTTTCAAAATAAAACAGATTCGATTCCATTATATGTGGCTTTGACACACCATACTGTGCTTAACGAATGATAAAAGAGGAATATGTTACTGTGCCATTAAGAAGTACATACAGGGCATTCGTTAATATATGCACTTTCTTCACATTTTGAAAACCAATTTATACTTTCTGTACTACAAAGCTGAATTTTGTATCACCCTGTATATTTTTTACAAATCTCAACCAAATATGCTAACTAAATGTTCTACACATCATCATGGGAAACTAATGCACAAATTACTACAAACTGCACTAAAAAATGAACGTAGTACCTGTTGCTTTAGAAGAAATATTTAACCCTCTCACGGCTGATGAGACCACGTGACACTCGTTGTAAGTGGAAAATATATGGCTTCAACCACTAATTTCTTCAATTTTTTTAGAAAAACTCTCCTATTTGGTATATATGTTGTTAGGCAACTATTCAACAATATATCATATGTCATTCTACATATATATTATATTGTTATCCATTGTTACTATATACTACATACTATTCGCCATATCTCCCAAACTTATTTACATATTTTGACGAAATAAAGCTAAAATTGAAGAGGGAAACCCCTCCACTTTGTCTTGTTGCGATAAGGGTCCTTTGTCCTTGAAGAAACGTTAAAATTCCTCTTCTAACGTTTGTTTCTCTTTTTTTAGTTTTTTCAAAATAAAACAGATTCGATTCCATTATATGTGGCTTTGACACACCATACTATGGTTAACGAATGCTAAAAGAGGAATATGTTACTGTGCCATTCAGAAGTACATACAGGGCATTCGTTAATATATGCAATTTCTTCACATTTTGAAAACCAAGTTAAACTTTCTGTACTACAAAGCTGAATTTTGCATCAACCTGTATATTTTTTACAAATCTCAACCAAATATGCTAAATAAATGTTCTACACATCATCATGGGAAACTAATGCACAAATTACTACAAACTGCACTAAAAAATGAACGTAGTACCTGTTGCTTTAGAAGAAATATTTAACCCTCTCACGCCTGATGAGACCACGTGTCACTCGTTGTAACTGGAAAATATATGGCTTCAACCACTAATTTCTTCAATTTTTTAAAAAAAACTCTCCTATTTGGTATATATGTTGTTAGGCAACTATTCAACAATATAGCATTTGTCATTCTACATATATATTATATTGTTATCCATTGTTACTATATACTACATACTATTCGCCATATCTCCCAAACTTATTTACATATTTCGACGAAATAAAGCTCAAATTGAAGGGCAAACCCCTCCACTTTGTCCTGTTGCGATGAGGGTCCTTTGCCCTTGAAGAAACGTTAAAATTTTCCTTATAACGTTTGTTTCTGTTTTTTAGTTTTTTCAAAATAAAACAGATTCGATTCCATTATATGTGGCTTTGACACACCATACTATGGTTAACGAATTCTAAAAGAGGAATATGTTACTGTGCCATTCAGAAGTACATACAGGGCATTCGTTAATATATGCAATTTCTTCACATTTTGAAAACCAAGTTAAACTTTCTGTACTACAAATCTGAATTTTGCATCACCCTGTATATTTTTTACAAATCTCAACCAAATATGCTAACTAAATGTTCTACACATCATCATGGGAAACTAATGCACAAATTACTACAAACTGCACTAAAAAATGAACGTAGTACCTGTTGCTTTAGAAGAAATATTTAACCCTCTCACGGCTGATGAGACCACGTGACACTCGTTGTAACTGGAAAATATATGGCTTCAACCACTAATTTCTTCATTTTTTTAAAAAACTCTCCTATTTGGTACATATATGTTGTTAGGCAACTATTCAACAATATAGTATATGTCATTCTACATATATATTATATTCTTATCCATTGTTACTATATACTACATACTATTCGCCATATCTCCCAAAGTTATTTATATATTTTGACGAAATAAAGCTCAAATTGAAGAGGAAACCCCTCCACTTTGTCCTGTTGCGATAAGGGTCCTTTGTCCTTGAAGAAACGTTAAAATTCCTCTTCTAACGTTTGTTTCTCTTTTTTAGTTTTTTCAAAATAAAACAGATTCGATTCCATTATATGTGGCTTTGACACACCATACTATGGTTAACGAATGCTAAAAGAGGAATATGTTACTGTGCCATTCAGAAGTACATACAGGACATTCGTTAATATATGCAATTTCTTCACATTTTGAAAACCAAGTTAAACTTTCTGTACTACAAAGCTGAATTTTGCATCACCCTGTATATTTTTTAAAAATCTCAACCAAATATGCTAACTAAATGTTCTACACATCATCATGGGAAACTAATGCACAAATTACTACAAACTGCACTAAAAAATGAACGTAGTACCTGTTGCTTTAGAAGAAATATTTAACCCTCTCACGGCTGATGAGACCACGTGACACTCGTTGTAACTGGAAAATATATGGCTTCAACCACTAATTTCTTCAATTTTTTTAAAAAAACTCTCCTATTTGGTATATATGTTGTTAGGCAACTATTCAACAATATAGCATATGTCATTCTACATATATATTATATTGTTATCCATTGTTACTATATACTACATACTATTCGCCATATCTCCCAAACTTATTTACATATTTTGACGAAATAAAGCTAAAATTGAAGGGCAAACCCCTCCACTTTGTCCTGTTGCGATAAGGGTCCTTTGCCCTTGAAGAAACGTTAAAATTTTCCTTATAACGTTTGTTTCTGTTTTTTAGTTTTTTCAAAATAAAACAGATTCGATTCCATTATATGTGGCTTTGACACACCATACTATGGTTAACGAATTCTAAAAGAGGAATATGTTACTGTGCCATTCAGAAGTACATACAGGGCATTCGTTAATATATGCAATTTCTTCACATTTTGAAAACCAAGTTAAACTTTCTGTACTACAAAGCTGAATTTTGCATCACCCTGTATATTTTTTACAAATCTCAACCAAATATGCTAACTAAATGTTCTACACATCATCATAGGAAACTAATGCACAAATTACTACAAACTGCACTAAAAAATGAACGTAGTACGTGTTGCTTTAGAAGAAATATTTAACCCTCTCACGGCTGATGAGACCACGTGACACTCGTTGTAACTGGAAAATATATGGCTTCAACCACCAATTTCTTCATTTTTTTAAAAAAACTCTCCTATTTGGTACATATATGTTGTTAGGCAACTATTCAACAATATAGCATATGTCATTCTACATATATATTATATTCTTATCCATTGTTACTATATACTACATACTATTCGCCATATCTCCCAAAGTTATTTACATATTTTGACGAAATAAAGCTAAAATTGAAGAGGAAACCCCTCCATTTTGTCCTGTTGCGATAAGGGTCCTTTGCCCTTGAAGAAACATTAAAATTCCTCTTATAACGTTTATTTCTCTTTTTTAGTTTTTTCAAAATAAAACAGATTCGATTCCATTATATGTGGCTTTGACACACCATACTGTGCTTAACGAATGATAAAAGAGGAATATGTTACTGTGCCATTAAGAAGTACATACAGGGCATTCGTTAATATATGCACTTTCTTCACATTTTGAAAACCAATTTATACTTTCTGTACTACAAAGCTGAATTTTGCATCACCCTGTATATTTTTTACAAATCTCAACCAAATATGCTAACTAAATGTTCTACACATCATGATGGGAAAATAAATGCACAAATTACTACAAATTGCACTAAAAAATGAACGTAGTACCTGTTGCTTTAGAAGAAATAGTTAACCCTCTCACGGCTGATGAGACCACGTGACACTCGTTGTAACTGGAAAATGTATGGCTTCAACCACTAATTTCTTCATTTTTTTAAAAAAACTCTCCTATTTGGTACATATATGTTGTTAGGCAACTATTCAACAATATAGCATATGTCATTCTACATATATATTATATTCTTATCCATTGTTACTATATACTACATACTATTCGCCATATCTCGCAAAGTTATTTACATATTTTGACGAAATAAAGCTCAAATTGAAGGGCAAACCCATCCATTTTGTACGGTTGCGTTACAGGTCCTTTGTCCTTGAAGAAACATTAAAATTCCACTTATAACCTTTGTTTTTTTTTTAGTTTTTTCAAAATAAAACAGATTCGATTCCATTATATTTGGCTTTGACACACCATACTATGGTTAACGAATTCTAAAAGAGGAATATGTTACTGTGCCATTCAGAAGTACATACAGGGCATTCGTTAATATATGCAATTTCTTCACATTTTGAAAACCAAGTTAAACTTTCTGTACTACAAAGCTGAATTTTGTATCACCCTGTATATTTTTTACAAATCTCAACCAAATATGCTAACTAAATGTTCTACACATCATCATGGGAAACTAATGCACAAATTACTACAAACTGCACTAAAAAATGAACGTAGTACCTGTTGCTTTAGAAGAAATATTTAACCCTCTCACGGCTGATGAGACCACGTGACACTCGTTGTAAGTGGAAAATATATGGCTTCAACCACTAATTTCTTCAATTTTTTTAGAAAAACTCTCCTATTTGGTATATATGTTGTTAGGCAACTATTCAACAATATATCATATGTCATTCTACATATATATTATATTGTTATCCATTGTTACTATATACTACATACTATTCGCCATATCTCCCAAACTTATTTACATATTTTGACGAAATAAAGCTAAAATTGAAGAGGAAACCCCTCCACTTTGTCTTGTTGCGATAAGGGTCCTTTGTCCTTGAAGAAACGTTAAAATTCCTCTTCTAACGTTTGTTTCTCTTTTTTTAGTTTTTTCAAAATAAAACAGATTCGATTCCATTATATGTGGCTTTGACACACCATACTATGGTTAACGAATGCTAAAAGAGGAATATGTTACTGTGCCATTCAGAAGTACATACAGGGCATTCGTTAATATATGCAATTTCTTCACAATTTGAAAACCAATTTATACTTTCTGTACTACAAAGCTGAATTTTGCATCAACCTGTATATTTTTTACAAATCTCAACCAAATATGCTAACTAAATGTTCTACACATCATCATGGGAAACTAATGCACAAATTACTACAAACTGCACTAAAAAATGAACGTAGTACCTGTTGCTTTAGAAGAAATATTTAACCCTCTCACGGCTGATGAGACCACGTGACACTCGTTGTAAGTGGAAAATATATGGCTTCAACCACTAATTTCTTCAATTTTTTTAGAAAAACTCTCCTATTTGGTATATATGTTGTTAGGCAACTATTCAACAATATATCATATGTCATTCTACATATATATTATATTGTTATCCATTGTTACTATATACTACATACTATTCGCCATATCTCCCAAACTTATTTACATATTTTGACGAAATAAAGCTAAAATTGAAGAGGAAACCCCTCCACTTTGTCTTGTTGCGATAAGGGTCCTTTGTCCTTGAAGAAACGTTAAAATTCCTCTTCTAACGTTTGTTTCTCTTTTTTTAGTTTTTTCAAAATAAAACAGATTCGATTCCATTATATGTGGCTTTGACACACCATACTATGGTTAACGAATGCTAAAAGAGGAATATGTTACTGTGCCATTCAGAAGTACATACAGGGCATTCGTTAATATATGCAATTTCTTCACATTTTGAAAACCAAGTTAAACTTTCTGTACTACAAAGCTGAATTTTGCATCACCCTGTATATTTTTTACAAATCTCAACCAAATATGCTAAATAAATGTTCTACACATCATCATGGGAAACTAATGCACAAATTACTACAAACTGCACTAAAAAATGAACGTAGTACCTGTTGCTTTAGAAGAAATATTTAACCCTCTCACGCCTGATGAGACCACGTGTCACTCGTTGTAACTGGAAAATATATGGCTTCAACCACTAATTTCTTCAATTTTTTAAAAAAAACTCTCCTATTTGGTATATATGTTGTTAGGCAACTATTCAACAATATAGCATTTGTCATTCTACATATATATTATATTGTTATCCATTGTTACTATATACTACATACTATTCGCCATATCTCCCAAACTTATTTACATATTTCGACGAAATAAAGCTCAAATTGAAGGGCAAACCCCTCCACTTTGTCCTGTTGCGATGAGGGTCCTTTGCCCTTGAAGAAACGTTAAAATTTTCCTTATAACGTTTGTTTCTGTTTTTTAGTTTTTTCAAAATAAAACAGATTCGATTCCATTATATGTGGCTTTGACACACCATACTATGGTTAACGAATTCTAAAAGAGGAATATGTTACTGTGCCATTCAGAAGTACATACAGGGCATTCGTTAATATATGCAATTTCTTCACATTTTGAAAACCAAGTTAAACTTTCTGTACTACAAATCTGAATTTTGCATCACCCTGTATATTTTTTACAAATCTCAACCAAATATGCTAACTAAATGTTCTACACATCATCATGGGAAACTAATGCACAAATTACTACAAACTGCACTAAAAAATGAACGTAGTACCTGTTGCTTTAGAAGAAATATTTAACCCTCTCACGGCTGATGAGACCACGTGACACTCGTTGTAACTGGAAAATATATGGCTTCAACCACTAATTTCTTCATTTTTTTAAAAAACTCTCCTATTTGGTACATATATGTTGTTAGGCAACTATTCAACAATATAGTATATGTCATTCTACATATATATTATATTCTTATCCATTGTTACTATATACTACATACTATTCGCCATATCTCCCAAAGTTATTTATATATTTTGACGAAATAAAGCTCAAATTGAAGAGGAAACCCCTCCACTTTGTCCTGTTGCGATAAGGGTCCTTTGTCCTTGAAGAAACGTTAAAATTCCTCTTCTAACGTTTGTTTCTCTTTTTTAGTTTTTTCAAAATAAAACAGATTCGATTCCATTATATGTGGCTTTGACACACCATACTATGGTTAACGAATGCTAAAAGAGGAATATGTTACTGTGCCATTCAGAAGTACATACAGGACATTCGTTAATATATGCAATTTCTTCACATTTTGAAAACCAAGTTAAACTTTCTGTACTACAAAGCTGAATTTTGCATCACCCTGTATATTTTTTAAAAATCTCAACCAAATATGCTAACTAAATGTTCTACACATCATCATGGGAAACTAATGCACAAATTACTACAAACTGCACTAAAAAATGAACGTAGTACCTGTTGCTTTAGAAGAAATATTTAACCCTCTCACGGCTGATGAGACCACGTGACACTCGTTGTAACTGGAAAATATATGGCTTCAACCACTAATTTCTTCATTTTTTTTAAAAACTCTCCTATTTGGTACATATATGTTGTTAGGCAACTATTCAACAATATAGTATATGTCATTCTACATATATATTATATTCTTATCCATTGTTACTATATACTACATACTATTCGCCATATCTCCCAAAGTTATTTACATATTTTGACGAAATAAAGCTCAAATTGAAGGGCAAACCCATCCATTTTGTACGGTTGCGTTACAGGTCCTTTGTCCTTGAAGAAACATTAAAATTCCTCTTATAACGTTTGTTTTTTTTTTGTTTTTTCAAAATAAAACAGATTCGATTCCATTATATGTGGCTTTGACACACCATACTATGGTTAACGAATGCTAAAAGAGGAATATGTTACTGTGCCATTCAGAAGTACATACAGGGCATTCGTTAATATATGCAATTTCTTCACATTTTGAAAACCAAGTTAAACTTTCTGTACTACAAAGCTGAATTTTGCATCACCCTGTATATTTTTTACAAATCTCAACCAAATATGCTAACTAAATGTTCTACACATCATCATGGGAAACTAATGCACAAATTACTACAAACTGCACTAAAAAATGAACGTAGTACCTGTTGCTTTAGAAGAAATATTTAACCCTCTCACGCCTGATGAGACCACGTGTCACTCGTTGTAACTGGAAAATATATGGCTTCAACCACTAATTTCTTCAATTTTTTAAAAAAAACTCTCCTATTTGGTATATATGTTGTTAGGCAACTATTCAACAATATAGCATTTGTCATTCTACATATATATTATATTGTTATCCATTGTTACTATATACTACATACTATTCGCCATATCTCCCAAACTTATTTACATATTTTGACGAAATAAAGCTCAAATTGAAGGGCAAACCCCTCCACTTTGTCCTGTTGCGATAAGGGTCCTTTGCCCTTGAAGAAACGTTAAAATTTTCCTTATAACGTTTGTTTCTGTTTTTTAGTTTTTTCAAAATAAAACAGATTCGATTCCATTATATGTGGCTTTGACACACCATACTATGGTTAACGAATTCTAAAAGAGGAATATGTTACTGTGCCATTCAGAAGTACATACAGGGCATTCGTTAATATATGCAATTTCTTCACATTTTGAAAACCAAGTTAAACTTTCTGTACTACAAATCTGAATTTTGCATCACCCTGTATATTTTTTACAAATCTCAACCAAATATGCTAACTAAATGTTCTACACATCATCATGGGAAACTAATGCACAAATTACTACAAACTGCACTAAAAAATGAACGTAGTACCTGTTGCTTTAGAAGAAATATTTAACCCTCTCACGGCTGATGAGACCACGTGACACTCGTTGTAACTGGAAAATATATGGCATCAACCACTAATTTCTTCATTTTTTTAAAAACCTCTCTTATTTGGTACATATATGTTGTTAGGCAACTATTCAACAATATAGCATATGTCATTCTACATATATATTATATTCTTATCCATTGTTACTATATACTACATACTATTCGCCATATCTCCCAAAGTTATTTACATATTTTGACGAAATAAAGCTCAAATTGAAGAGAAAACCCATCCACTTTGTACGGTTGCGTTACAGGTCCCTTGTCCTTGAAGAAACATTAAAATTCCTCTTATAACCTTTGTTTTTTTTTTTTTTAGTTTTTTCAAAATAAAACAGATTCGATTCCATTATATGTGGCTTTGACACACCATACTATGGTTAACGAATGCTAAAAGAGGAATATGTTACTGTGCCATTCAGAAGTACATACAGGGCATTCGTTAATATATGCAATTTCTTCACATTTTGAAAACCAAGTTAAACTTTCTGTACTACAAAGCTGAATTTTGTATCACCCTGTATATTTTTTACAAATCTCAACCAAATATGCTAACTAAATGTTCTACACATCATCATGGGAAACTAATGCACAAATTACTACAAACTGCACTAAAAAATGAACGTAGTACCTGTTGCTTTAGAAGAAATATTTAACCCTCTCACGGCTGATGAGACCACGTGACACTCGTTGTAACTGGGAAATATATGGCTTCAACCACTAATTTCTTCAATTTTTTAAAAAAAACTCTCCTATTTGGTATATATGTTGTTAGGCAACTATTCAACAATATAGCATATGTCATTCTACATATATATTATATTGTTATCCATTGTTACTATATACTACATACCATTCGCCATATCTCCCAAACTTATTTACATATTTTGACGAAATAAAGCTAAAATTGAAGGGCAAACCCCTCCACTTTGTCCTGTTGCGATAAGGGTCCTTTGCCCTTGAAGAAACGTTAAAATCTTCCTTATAACGTTTGTTTCTGTTTTTTAGTTTTTTCAAAATAAAACAGATTCGATTCCATTATATGTGGCTTTGACACACCATACTATGGTTAACGAATTCTAAAAGAGGAATATGTTACTGTGCCATTCAGAAGTACATACAGGACATTCGTTAATATATGCAATTTCTTCACATTTTGAAAACCAAGTTAAACTTTCTGTACTACAAAGCTGAATTTTGCATCACCCTGTATATTTTTTAAAAATCTCAACCAAATATGCTAACTAAATGTTCTACACATCATCATGGGAAACTAATGCACAAATTACTACAAACTGCACTAAAAAATGAACGTAGTACCTGTTGCTTTAGAAGAAATATTTAACCCTCTCACGGCTGATGAGACCACGTGACACTCGTTGTAACTGGAAAATATATGGCTTCAACCACTAATTTCTTCATTTTTTTTAAAAACTCTCCTATTTGGTACATATATGTTGTTAGGCAACTATTCAACAATATAGTATATGTCATTCTACATATATATTATATTCTTATCCATTGTTACTATATACTACATACTATTCGCCATATCTCCCAAAGTTATTTACATATTTTGACGAAATAAAGCTCAAATTGAAGGGCAAACCCATCCATTTTGTACGGTTGCGTTACAGGTCCTTTGTCCTTGAAGAAACATTAAAATTCCTCTTATAACGTTTGTTTTTTTTTTGTTTTTTCAAAATAAAACAGATTCGATTCCATTATATGTGGCTTTGACACACCATACTATGGTTAACGAATGCTAAAAGAGGAATATGTTACTGTGCCATTCAGAAGTACATACAGGGCATTCGTTAATATATGCAATTTCTTCACATTTTGAAAACCAAGTTAAACTTTCTGTACTACAAAGCTGAATTTTGCATCACCCTGTATATTTTTTACAAATCTCAACCAAATATGCTAACTAAATGTTCTACACATCATCATGGGAAACTAATGCACAAATTACTACAAACTGCACTAAAAAATGAACGTAGTACCTGTTGCTTTAGAAGAAATATTTAACCCTCTCACGCCTGATGAGACCACGTGTCACTCGTTGTAACTGGAAAATATATGGCTTCAACCACTAATTTCTTCAATTTTTTAAAAAAAACTCTCCTATTTGGTATATATGTTGTTAGGCAACTATTCAACAATATAGCATTTGTCATTCTACATATATATTATATTGTTATCCATTGTTACTATATACTACATACTATTCGCCATATCTCCCAAACTTATTTACATATTTTGACGAAATAAAGCTCAAATTGAAGGGCAAACCCCTCCACTTTGTCCTGTTGCGATAAGGGTCCTTTGCCCTTGAAGAAACGTTAAAATTTTCCTTATAACGTTTGTTTCTGTTTTTTAGTTTTTTCAAAATAAAACAGATTCGATTCCATTATATGTGGCTTTGACACACCATACTATGGTTAACGAATTCTAAAAGAGGAATATGTTACTGTGCCATTCAGAAGTACATACAGGGCATTCGTTAATATATGCAATTTCTTCACATTTTGAAAACCAAGTTAAACTTTCTGTACTACAAATCTGAATTTTGCATCACCCTGTATATTTTTTACAAATCTCAACCAAATATGCTAACTAAATGTTCTACACATCATCATGGGAAACTAATGCACAAATTACTACAAACTGCACTAAAAAATGAACGTAGTACCTGTTGCTTTAGAAGAAATATTTAACCCTCTCACGGCTGATGAGACCACGTGACACTCGTTGTAACTGGAAAATATATGGCATCAACCACTAATTTCTTCATTTTTTTAAAAACCTCTCTTATTTGGTACATATATGTTGTTAGGTAACTATTCAACAATATAGCATATGTCATTCTACATATATATTATATTCTTATCCATTGTTACTATATACTACATACTATTCGCCATATCTCCCAAAGTTATTTACATATTTTGACGAAATAAAGCTCAAATTGAAGAGAAAACCCATCCACTTTGTACGGTTGCGTTACAGGTCCCTTGTCCTTGAAGAAACATTAAAATTCCTCTTATAACCTTTGTTTTTTTTTTTTTAGTTTTTTCAAAATAAAACAGATTCGATTCCATTATATGTGGCTTTGACACACCATACTATGGTTAACGAATGCTAAAAGAGGAATATGTTACTGTGCCATTCAGAAGTACATACAGGGCATTCGTTAATATATGCAATTTCTTCACATTTTGAAAACCAAGTTAAACTTTCTGTACTACAAAGCTGAATTTTGTATCACCCTGTATATTTTTTACAAATCTCAACCAAATATGCTAACTAAATGTTCTACACATCATCATGGGAAACTAATGCACAAATTACTACAAACTGCACTAAAAAATGAACGTAGTACCTGTTGCTTTAGAAGAAATATTTAACCCTCTCACGGCTGATGAGACCACGTGACACTCGTTGTAACTGGGAAATATATGGCTTCAACCACTAATTTCTTCAATTTTTTAAAAAAAACTCTCCTATTTGGTATATATGTTGTTAGGCAACTATTCAACAATATAGCATATGTCATTCTACATATATATTATATTGTTATCCATTGTTACTATATACTACATACCATTCGCCATATCTCCCAAACTTATTTACATATTTTGACGAAATAAAGCTAAAATTGAAGGGCAAACCCCTCCACTTTGTCCTGTTGCGATAAGGGTCCTTTGCCCTTGAAGAAACGTTAAAATCTTCCTTATAACGTTTGTTTCTGTTTTTTAGTTTTTTCAAAATAAAACAGATTCGATTCCATTATATGTGGCTTTGACACACCATACTATGGTTAACGAATTCTAAAAGAGGAATATGTTACTGTGCCATTCAGAAGTACATACAGGACATTCGTTAATATATGCAATTTCTTCACATTTTGAAAACCAAGTTAAACTTTCTGTACTACAAAGCTGAATTTTGCATCACCCTGTATATTTTTTAAAAATCTCAACCAAATATGCTAACTAAATGTTCTACACATCATCATGGGAAACTAATGCACAAATTACTACAAACTGCACTAAAAAATGAACGTAGTACCTGTTGCTTTAGAAGAAATATTTAACCCTCTCACGGCTGATGAGACCACGTGACACTCGTTGTAACTGGAAAATATATGGCTTCAACCACTAATTTCTTCATTTTTTTTAAAAACTCTCCTATTTGGTACATATATGTTGTTAGGCAACTATTCAACAATATAGTATATGTCATTCTACATATATATTATATTCTTATCCATTGTTACTATATACTACATACTATTCGCCATATCTCCCAAAGTTATTTACATATTTTGACGAAATAAAGCTCAAATTGAAGGGCAAACCCATCCATTTTGTACGGTTGCGTTACAGGTCCTTTGTCCTTGAAGAAACATTAAAATTCCTCTTATAACGTTTGTTTTTTTTTTGTTTTTTCAAAATAAAACAGATTCGATTCCATTATATGTGGCTTTGACACACCATACTATGGTTAACGAATGCTAAAAGAGGAATATGTTACTGTGCCATTCAGAAGTACATACAGGGCATTCGTTAATATATGCAATTTCTTCACATTTTGAAAACCAAGTTAAACTTTCTGTACTACAAAGCTGAATTTTGCATCACCCTGTATATTTTTTACAAATCTCAACCAAATATGCTAACTAAATGTTCTACACATCATCATGGGAAACTAATGCACAAATTACTACAAACTGCACTAAAAAATGAACGTAGTACCTGTTGCTTTAGAAGAAATATTTAACCCTCTCACGCCTGATGAGACCACGTGTCACTCGTTGTAACTGGAAAATATATGGCTTCAACCACTAATTTCTTCAATTTTTTTAAAAAAACTCTCCTATTTGGTATATATGTTGTTAGGCAACTATTCAACAATATAGCATTTGTCATTCTACATATATATTATATTGTTATCCATTGTTACTATATACTACATACTATTCGCCATATCTCCCAAACTTATTTACATATTTTGACGAAATAAAGCTCAAATTGAAGGGCAAACCCCTCCACTTTGTCCTGTTGCGATAAGGGTCCTTTGCCCTTGAAGAAACGTTAAAATTTTCCTTATAACGTTTGTTTCTGTTTTTTAGTTTTTTCAAAATAAAACAGATTCGATTCCATTATATGTGGCTTTGACACACCATACTATGGTTAACGAATTCTAAAAGAGGAATATGTTACTGTGCCATTCAGAAGTACATACAGGGCATTCGTTAATATATGCAATTTCTTCACATTTTGAAAACCAAGTTAAACTTTCTGTACTACAAATCTGAATTTTGCATCACCCTGTATATTTTTTACAAATCTCAACCAAATATGCTAACTAAATGTTCTACACATCATCATGGGAAACTAATGCACAAATTACTACAAACTGCACTAAAAAATGAACGTAGTACCTGTTGCTTTAGAAGAAATATTTAACCCTCTCACGGCTGATGAGACCACGTGACACTCGTTGTAACTGGAAAATATATGGCATCAACCACTAATTTCTTCATTTTTTTAAAAACCTCTCTTATTTGGTACATATATGTTGTTAGGCAACTATTCAACAATATAGCATATGTCATTCTACATATATATTATATTCTTATCCATTGTTACTATATACTACATACTATTCGCCATATCTCCCAAAGTTATTTACATATTTTGACGAAATAAAGCTCAAATTGAAGAGAAAACCCATCCACTTTGTACGGTTGCGTTACAGGTCCCTTGTCCTTGAAGAAACATTAAAATTCCTCTTATAACCTTTGTTTTTTTTTTTTTAGTTTTTTCAAAATAAAACAGATTCGATTCCATTATATGTGGCTTTGACACACCATACTATGGTTAACGAATGCTAAAAGAGGAATATGTTACTGTGCCATTCAGAAGTACATACAGGGCATTCGTTAATATATGCAATTTCTTCACATTTTGAAAACCAAGTTAAACTTTCTGTACTACAAAGCTGAATTTTGTATCACCCTGTATATTTTTTACAAATCTCAACCAAATATGCTAACTAAATGTTCTACACATCATCATGGGAAACTAATGCACAAATTACTACAAACTGCACTAAAAAATGAACGTAGTACCTGTTGCTTTAGAAGAAATATTTAACCCTCTCACGGCTGATGAGACCACGTGACACTCGTTGTAACTGGGAAATATATGGCTTCAACCACTAATTTCTTCAATTTTTTAAAAAAAACTCTCCTATTTGGTATATATGTTGTTAGGCAACTATTCAACAATATAGCATATGTCATTCTACATATATATTATATTGTTATCCATTGTTACTATATACTACATACCATTCGCCATATCTCCCAAACTTATTTACATATTTTGACGAAATAAAGCTAAAATTGAAGGGCAAACCCCTCCACTTTGTCCTGTTGCGATAAGGGTCCTTTGCCCTTGAAGAAACGTTAAAATCTTCCTTATAACGTTTGTTTCTGTTTTTTAGTTTTTTCAAAATAAAACAGATTCGATTCCATTATATGTGGCTTTGACACACCATACTATGGTTAACGAATTCTAAAAGAGGAATATGTTACTGTGCCATTCAGAAGTACATACAGGACATTCGTTAATATATGCAATTTCTTCACATTTTGAAAACCAAGTTAAACTTTCTGTACTACAAAGCTGAATTTTGCATCACCCTGTATATTTTTTAAAAATCTCAACCAAATATGCTAACTAAATGTTCTACACATCATCATGGGAAACTAATGCACAAATTACTACAAACTGCACTAAAAAATGAACGTAGTACCTGTTGCTTTAGAAGAAATATTTAACCCTCTCACGGCTGATGAGACCACGTGACACTCGTTGTAACTGGAAAATATATGGCTTCAACCACTAATTTCTTCATTTTTTTTAAAAACTCTCCTATTTGGTACATATATGTTGTTAGGCAACTATTCAACAATATAGTATATGTCATTCTACATATATATTATATTCTTATCCATTGTTACTATATACTACATACTATTCGCCATATCTCCCAAAGTTATTTACATATTTTGACGAAATAAAGCTCAAATTGAAGGGCAAACCCATCCATTTTGTACGGTTGCGTTACAGGTCCTTTGTCCTTGAAGAAACATTAAAATTCCTCTTATAACGTTTTTTTTTTTTTGTTTTTTCAAAATAAAACAGATTCGATTCCATTATATGTGGCTTTGACACACCATACTATGGTTAACGAATTCTAAAAGAGGAATATGTTACTGTGCCATTCAGAAGTACATACAGGGCATTCGTTAATATATGCAATTTCTTCACATTTTGAAAACCAAGTTAAACTTTCTGTACTACAAAGCTGAATTTTGCATCACCCTGTATATTTTTTACAAATCTCAACCAAATATGCTAACTAAATGTTCTACACATCATCATGGGAAACTAATGCACAAATTACTACAAACTGCACTAAAAAATGAACGTAGTACCTGTTGCTTTAGAAGAAATATTTAACCCTCTCACGCCTGATGAGACCACGTGTCACTCGTTGTAACTGGAAAATATATGGCTTCAACCACTAATTTCTTCAATTTTTTAAAAAAAACTCTCCTATTTGGTATATATGTTGTTAGGCAACTATTCAACAATATAGCATTTGTCATTCTACATATATATTATATTGTTATCCATTGTTACTATATACTACATACTATTCGCCATATCTCCCAAACTTATTTACATATTTTGACGAAATAAAGCTCAAATTGAAGGGCAAACCCCTCCACTTTGTCCTGTTGCGATAAGGGTCCTTTGCCCTTGAAGAAACGTTAAAATTTTCCTTATAACGTTTGTTTCTGTTTTTTAGTTTTTTCAAAATAAAACAGATTCGATTCCATTATATGTGGCTTTGACACACCATACTATGGTTAACGAATTCTAAAAGAGGAATATGTTACTGTGCCATTCAGAAGTACATACAGGACATTCGTTAATATATGCAATTTCTTCACATTTTGAAAACCAAGTTAAACTTTCTGTACTACAAAGCTGAATTTTGCATCACCCTGTATATTTTTTAAAAATCTCAACCAAATATGCTAACTAAATGTTCTACACATCATCATGGGAAACTAATGCACAAATTACTACAAACTGCACTAAAAAATGAACGTAGTACCTGTTGCTTTAGAAGAAATATTTAACCCTCTCACGGCTGATGAGACCACGTGACACTCGTTGTAACTGGAAAATATATGGCTTCAACCACTAATTTCTTCATTTTTTTTAAAAACTCTCCTATTTGGTACATATATGTTGTTAGGCAACTATTCAACAATATAGTATATGTCATTCTACATATATATTATATTCTTATCCATTGTTACTATATACTACATACTATTCGCCATATCTCCCAAAGTTATTTACATATTTTGACGAAATAAAGCTCAAATTGAAGGGCAAACCCATCCATTTTGTACGGTTGCGTTACAGGTCCTTTGTCCTTGAAGAAACATTAAAATTCCTCTTATAACGTTTGTTTTTTTTTTTTTGTTTTTTCAAAATAAAACAGATTCGATTCCATTATATGTGGCTTTGACACACCATACTATGGTTAACGAATTCTAAAAGAGGAATATGTTACTGTGCCATTCAGAAGTACATACAGGGCATTCGTTAATATATGCAATTTCTTCACATTTTGAAAACCAAGTTAAACTTTCTGTACTACAAAGCTGAATTTTGCATCACCCTGTATATTTTTTACAAATCTCAACCAAATATGCTAACTAAATGTTCTACACATCATCATGGGAAACTAATGCACAAATTACTACAAACTGCACTAAAAAATGAACGTAGTACCTGTTGCTTTAGAAGAAATATTTAACCCTCTCACGCCTGATGAGACCACGTGTCACTCGTTGTAACTGGAAAATATATGGCTTCAACCACTAATTTCTTCAATTTTTTAAAAAAAACTCTCCTATTTGGTATATATGTTGTTAGGCAACTATTCAACAATATAGCATTTGTCATTCTACATATATATTATATTGTTATCCATTGTTACTATATACTACATACTATTCGCCATATCTCCCAAACTTATTTACATATTTTGACGAAATAAAGCTCAAATTGAAGGGCAAACCCCTCCACTTTGTCCTGTTGCGATAAGGGTCCTTTGCCCTTGAAGAAACGTTAAAATTTTCCTTATAACGTTTGTTTCTGTTTTTTAGTTTTTTCAAAATAAAACAGATTCGATTCCATTATATGTGGCTTTGACACACCATACTATGGTTAACGAATTCTAAAAGAGGAATATGTTACTGTGCCATTCAGAAGTACATACAGGGCATTCGTTAATATATGCAATTTCTTCACATTTTGAAAACCAAGTTAAACTTTCTGTACTACAAATCTGAATTTTGCATCACCCTGTATATTTTTTACAAATCTCAACCAAATATGCTAACTAAATGTTCTACACATCATCATGGGAAACTAATGCACAAATTACTACAAACTGCACTAAAAAATGAACGTAGTACCTGTTGCTTTAGAAGAAATATTTAACCCTCTCACGGCTGATGAGACCACGTGACACTCGTTGTAACTGGAAAATATATGGCTTCAACCACTAATTTCTTCATTTTTATAAAAACCTCTCTTATTTGGTACATATATGTTGTTAGGCAACTATTCAACAATATAGCATATGTCATTCTACATATATATTATATTCTTATCCATTGTTACTATATACTACATACTATTCGCCATATCTCCCAAAGTTATTTACATATTTTGACGAAATAAAGCTCAAATTGAAGAGAAAACCCATCCATTTTGTACGGTTGCGTTACAGGTCCTTTGTCCTTGAAGAAACATTAAAATTCCTCTTATAACCTTTGTTTTTTTTTTTTAGTTTTTTCAAAATAAAACAGATTCGATTCCATTATATGTGGCTTTGACACACCATACTATGGTTAACGAATGCTAAAAGAGGAATATGTTACTGTGCCATTCAGAAGTACATACAGGGCATTCGTTAATATATGCAATTTCTTCACATTTTGAAAACCAAGTTAAACTTTCTGTACTACAAAGCTGAATTTTGTATCACCCTGTATATTTTTTACAAATCTCAACCAAATATGCTAACTAAATGTTCTACACATCATCATGGGAAACTAATGCACAAATTACTACAAACTGCACTAAAAAATGAACGTAGTACCTGTTGCTTTAGAAGAAATATTTAACCCTCTCACGGCTGATGAGACCACGTGACACTCGTTGTAACTGGGAAATATATGGCTTCAACCACTAATTTCTTCAATTTTTTAAAAAAAACTCTCCTATTTGGTATATATGTTGTTAGGCAACTATTCAACAATATAGCATATGTCATTCTACATATATATTATATTGTTATCCATTGTTACTATATACTACATACTATTCGCCATATCTCCCAAACTTATTTACATATTTTGACGAAATAAAGCTAAAATTGAAGGGCAAACCCCTCCACTTTGTCCTGTTGCGATAAGGGTCCTTTGCCCTTGAAGAAACGTTAAAATCTTCCTTATAACGTTTGTTTCTGTTTTTTAGTTTTTTCAAAATAAAACAGATTCGATTCCATTATATGTGGCTTTGACACACCATACTATGGTTAACGAATTCTAAAAGAGGAATATGTTACTGTGCCATTCAGAAGTACATACAGGGCATTCGTTAATATATGCAATTTCTTCACATTTTGAAAACCAAGTTAAACTTTCTGTACTACAAAGCTGAATTTTGCATCACCCTGTATATTTTTTACAAATCTCAACCAAATATGCTAACTAAATGTTCTACACATCATCATGGGAAACTAATGCACAAATTACTACAAACTGCACTAAAAAATGAACGTAGTACGTGTTGCTTTAGAAGAAATATTTAACCCTCTCACGGCTGAAGAGAACACGTGACACTCGTTGTAACTGGAAAATATATGGCTTCAACCACTAATTTCTTCATTTTTTTAAAAAAACTCTCCTATTTGGTACATATATGTTGTTAGGCAACTATTCAACAATATAGCATATGTCATTCTACATATATATTATATTCTTATCCATTGTTACTATGTACTACATACTATTCGCCATATCTCCCAAAGTTATTTACATATTTTGACGAAATAAAGCTAAAATTGAAGAGGAAACCCCTCCATTTTGTCCTGTTGCGATAAGGGTCCTTTGCCCTTGAAGAAACATTAAAATTCCTCTTATAACGTTTATTTCTCTTTTTTAGTTTTTTCAAAATAAAACAGATTCGATTCCATTATATGTGGCTTTGACACACCATACTGTGCTTAACGAATGATAAAAGAGGAATATGTTACTGTGCCATTCAGAAGTACATACAGGGCATTCGTTAATATATGCACTTTCTTCACATTTTGAAAACAAATTTATACTTTCTGTACTACAAAGCTGAATTTTGCATCACCCTGTATATTTTTTCCAAATCTCAACCAAATATGCTAACTAAATGTTCTACACATCATGATGGGAAAATAAATGCACAAATTACTACAAATTGCACTAAAAAATGAACGTAGTACCTGTTGCTTTAGAAGAAATATTTAACCCTCTCACGGCTGATGAGACCACGTGACACTCGTTGTAACTGGGAAATATATGGCTTCAACCACTAATTTCTTCAATTTTTTAAAAAAAACTCTCCTATTTGGTATATATGTTGTTAGGCAACTATTCAACAATATAGCATATGTCATTCTACATATATATTATATTGTTATCCATTGTTACTATATACTACATACTATTCGCCATATCTCCCAAACTTATTTACATATTTTGACGAAATAAAGCTAAAATTGAAGGGCAAACCCCTCCACTTTGTCCTGTTGCGATAAGGGTCCTTTGCTCTTGTAGAAACGTTAAAATCTTCCTTATAACGTTTGTTTCTGTTTTTTAGTTTTTTCAAAATAAAACAGATTCGATTCCATTATATGTGGCTTTGACACACCATACTATGGTTAACGAATTCTAAAAGAGGAATATGTTACTGTGCCATTCAGAAGTACATACAGGGCATTCGTTAATATATGCAATTTCTTCACATTTTGAAAACCAAGTTAAACTTTCTGTACTACAAAGCTGAATTTTGCATCACCCTGTATATTTTTTACAAATCTCAACCAAATATGCTAACTAAATGTTCTACACATCATCATGGGAAACTAATGCACAAATTACTACAAATTGCACTAAAAAATGAACGTAGTACCTGTTGCTTTAGAAGAAATATTTAACCCTCTCACGGCTGATGAGACCACGTGACACTCGTTGTAACTGGAAAATATATGGCTTCAACCACTAATTTCTTCATTTTTTTAAAAAAAACTCTCCTATTTGGTACATATATGTTGTTAGGCAACTATTCAACAATATAGCATATGTCATTCTACATATATATTATATTCTTATCCATTGTTACTATATACTACATACTATTCGCCATATCTCCCAAAGTTATTTACATATTTTGACGAAATAAAGCTAAAATTGAAGAGGAAACCCCTCCATTTTGTCCTGTTGCGATAAGGGTCCTTTGCCCTTGAAGAAACATTAAAATTCCTCTTATAACATTTATTTCTCTTTTTTAGTTTTTTCAAAATAAAACAGATTCGATTCCATTATATGTGGCTTTGACACACCATACTGTGCTTAACGAATGATAAAAGAGGAATATGTTACTGTGCCATTCAGAAGTACATACAGGGCATTCGTTAATATATGCACTTTCTTCACATTTTGAAAACAAATTTATACTTTCTGTACTACAAAGCTGAATTTTGCATCACCCTGTATATTTTTTCCAAATCTCAACCAAATATGCTAACTAAATGTTCTACACATCATGATGGGAAAATAAATGCACAAATTACTACAAATTGCACTAAAAAATGAACGTAGTACCTGTTGCTTTAGAAGAAATAGTTAACCCTCTCACGGCTGATGAGACCACGTGACACTCGTTGTAACTGGAAAATGTATGGCTTCAACCACTAATTTCTTCATTTTTTTTAAAAAACTCTCCTATTTGGTACATATATGTTGTTAGGCAACTATTCAACAATATAGCATATGTCATTCTACATATATATTATATTCTTATCCATTGTTACTATATACTACATACTATTCGCCATATCTCCCAAAGTTATTTACATATTTTGACGAAATAAAGCTCAAATTGAAGAGAAAACCCATCCATTTTGTACGGTTGCGTTACAGGTCCTTTGTCCTTGAAGAAACATTAAAATTCCTCTTATAACCTTTGTTTTTTTTTTTTTTAGTTTTTTCAAAATAAAACAGATTCGATTCCATTATATGTGGCTTTGACACACCATACTATGGTTAACGAATGCTAAAAGAGGAATATGTTACTGTGCCATTCAGAAGTACATTCAGGTCATTCGTTAATATATGCAATTTCTTCACATTTTGAAAACCAAGTTAAACTTTCTGTACTACAAAGCTGAATTTTGTATCACCCTGTATATTTTTTTACAAATCTCAACCAAATATGCTAACTAAATGTTCTACACATCATCATGGGAAACTAATGCACAAATTACTACAAACTGCACTAAAAAATGAACGTAGTACCTGTTGCTTTAGAAGAAATATTTAACCCTCTCACGGCTGATGAGACCACGTGACACTCGTTGTAACTGGGAAATATATGGCTTCAACCACTAATTTCTTCAATTTTTAAAAAAAAACTCTCCTATTTGGTATATATGTTGTTAGGCAACTATTCAACAATATAGCATATGTCATTCTACATATATATTATATTGTTATCCATTGTTACTATATACTACATACTATTCGCCATATCTCCCAAACTTATTTACATATTTTGACGAAATAAAGCTAAAATTGAAGGGCAAACCCCTCCACTTTGTCCTGTTGCGATAAGGGTCCTTTGCCCTTGAAGAAACGTTAAAATCTTCCTTATAACGTTTGTTTCTGTTTTTTAGTTTTTTCAAAATAAAACAGATTCGATTCCATTATATGTGGCTTTGACACACCATACTATGGTTAACGAATTCTAAAAGAGGAATATGTTACTGTGCCATTCAGAAGTACATACAGGTCATTCGTTAATATATGCAATTTCTTCACATTTTGAAAACCAAGTTAAACTTTCTGTACTACAAAGCTGAATTTTGCATCACCCTGTATATTTTTTACAAATCTCAACCAAATATGCTAACTAAATGTTCTACACATCATCATGGGAAACTAATGCACAAATTACTACAAACTGCACTAAAAAATGAACGTAGTACCTGTTGCTTTAGAAGAAATATTTAACCCTCTCACGGCTGATGAGACCACGTGACACTCGTTGTAACTGGAAAATATATGGCTTCAACCACTAATTTCTTCATTTTTTTAAAAAAACTCTCCTATTTGGTACATATATGTTGTTAGGCAACTATTCAACAATATAGCATATGTCATTCTACATATATATTATATTCTTATCCATTGTTACTATATACTACATACTATTCGCCATATCTCCCAAAGTTATTTACATATTTTGACGAAAGAAAGGTAAAATTGAAGAGGAAACCCCTCCATTTTGTCCTGTTGCGATAAGGGTCCTTTGCCCTTGAAGAAACATTAAAATTCCTCTTATAACGTTTATTTCTCTTTTTTAGTTTTTTCAAAATAAAACAGATTCGATTCCATTATATGTGGCTTTGACACACCATACTGTGCTTAACGAATGATAAAAGAGGAATATGTTACTGTGCCATTCAGAGGTACATACAGGGCATTCGTTAATATATGCACTTTCTTCACATTTTGAAAACAAATTTATACTTTCTGTACTACAAAGCTGAATTTTGCATCACCCTGTATATTTTTTCCAAATCTCAACCAAATATGCTAACTAAATGTTCTACACATCATGATGGGAAAATAAATGCACAAATTACTACAAATTGCACTAAAAAATGAACGTAGTACATGTTGCTTTAGAAGAAATATTTAACCCTCTCACGGCTGATGAGACCACGTGACACTCGTTGTAACTGGGAAATATATGGCTTCAACCACTAATTTCTTCAATTTTTTAAAAAAAACTCTCCTATTTGGTATATATGTTGTTAGGCAACTATTCAACAATATAGCATATGTCATTCTACATATATATTATATTGTTATCCATTGTTACTATATACTACATACTATTCGCCATATCTCCCAAACTTATTTACATATTTTGACGAAATAAAGCTAAAATTGAAGGGCAAACC